>NC_030430.2:18775226-18867726 GCF_001660625.3 Ictalurus punctatus
GGAAATGGATTACACTCTATTAGACTCTATATGATTTCTGAGAGAGCAAGACGATTGGCTCGCTTGTCTGTCTCACCAGTTTTGCTGACTCATGCATACTTTTTTTTTTTTTTTTTTTTTTTTTTTTTTAGGAGTCCTTCTTTCGAGGTAGCGTGAAAAGAAAGAGATGTATGATGAAAGAGAAATGCAAAGGGGTCTGGTCTCCTCAGCCTGTCAGGAACTTCCAGCGCTGGGGTTTCTCGCCTTGTGATTTGCTGGACTTGTAGGAGTTCTATCATTAACCTCCCCACTCCAGTGGCAGCCAGGTGTGAAAATCCTGTCTTCTCGTTCATGGAACCATGAATAGAGTGCCAGTGGATCAGTTGATTTGGCCCGACGCCAGTTCTTTTCAGTATCGATACTGGAAGTTTAAAAGAAGTGCTTAGGCATGGAGTGAAACTGCCTAATGTCCTTAAGACAAAGGGAGATATTGCAGCGGACACGAGGCTAGAAATCAATTTCCCATTTACGGCTTTAATTTGAGTGCGATGGGCGGGGAGATTAGGGCTGCGCTTACCTGTAAGCCCTGTTCTGATGAGCTGTACCTGCCGCCCCGGGTCAGCCCAGCCTGACCTCTCTTCTAATTAAAGTTCTGGATTGATCAGCAAACAACGCGATACCAATCTGTCCTTAACGACCCCCACCAACAACATCATCTCCTGCCAACATCTTGATAATAGCTTCATAAAGTAACAGCTAATGGCACTTTTTAGACCTAGCCCTGTTCGACCAGGCACTTAAGAAGGACTACATTGCTTATTCTGGCCTTGAGACAAACAGCATCAGGCTGGTCATAGGGCTACAGCTGGCTCTTAGGCAGTCCTCTCATCGTGTCATGGGGCACTTGACGATTCGATGACATCACCGTGCCTTCCTATATTATCCGATTGAGTAACATTTCCATACTGTGTATTCCGTACGACCATTCACCCTGCTTACTTTGTCTATATCTGTCCATGCGCCATTTCAATCCTTGAGTGGATTAATATTGACATATATCCAAGCCATGCGAACAGTAGCATGAATAATTTCCGAGCTTTGCCCTCTGTCCTCTTGAAGTCTGCCTTTGACATCTTATCTCTGTTTATTGATCAAAAGATGAATGGCAAAATGGCAAAAAAGTGATGCATCACTATAATATTTTCCTATAAACTGAGCGAGTGCATTAAAATGAGAAGCACTGATGTAATCTGATCTGATATAGTCATTTCTCCGGATGTGTGTATTCAGCTGTGGATAAGCAGGATTTTCATACATCAACTCGAGCTAGGCGCTAGGTTTCCCCTCCATACGTGCGTCTATTCTCTGGGCTGCATGTTTAATGAGGGGCTTTTTGGTGGACCCCTCGGAGGAGTTAATTAAACTGATACAGGCAGAAGCTGATGAGCCACACCACTCTGACCTTGAGGCTGCACTCCCCCTGTGCGTGTGCAATTACACCTGCATAATCAGCGCTGTGAACAGCGGCCACTGTCACTTCCTCCTCCTCTTCCTTCTCCCCTTGCTCCGACTCTTGCTACCGCTGTGCTACCACACGGCCACCATCCACTTCTCCATTCCCTTTTGCCTTGTGAGTAACACATAGTGCAGTGAGACACTACCAAGGACCAAATCTTCCCAGCATGACAATTACATTGCTCCTCAGTGGTGGTCTACATAATACAGCAGTCCCCTCTTGGACTGGGAGACTCGTGTCTGTTTGGCGTCACAGCACATGCAAATGATCTCTCTATCAAAGCTGCTTATGGTAATACACCAGGCCAGGGATTTTTTTTAGCTCCCCTATTGGAAAGAGGAAGAGCTGCAGAGCTGCCAGGACTATAGGCTAGACTGCCTGGTTTTTATCAGTCTGAGTGCATTTTATTGTGCATTTGCTTTCACATAGTGTTGCTGTTCAGGGGTGGACATAATTTAGACTTTGTTATAATTATACTGTATATTTTTGTTTGTGTTGAAGGTATTTCATACTGCATATTTTCTCGTATTGATTTTTTTTTTTTTTTCCTTGGCCCCACCACCATATCCTGTCTTCAGAGGACCAATGGGACTTCTCTAAGGGTTATTTAGATGCGTCTCAGTCTAAGGACTCATAAAGAAAGTGAACACAGATCAGCACGTATATGAAAACGATGATCCAGGAAAGAGGAGAGATGTGACGTGATAGCTGTAAAAATGTACAAGAAATAAAACACAAATTATTACAGATGCTAATGCAATTAATTAGAACACTAATAACAATCTACAACACCATCTTTTGGATTCTGTGCGTATGTACTTGTGCATGTTTTCTTGTTTTCTGGCTTAAGGCGTCAACATGCGTGATGCAGCGACGGTGTCTGCAATAATTGCACCACCTTGGTGAACTTACAAGCTTGAATACTCACAGTTTTGTACATGTACAAGTGCTCCGGTACTGCAGATGGCGCTGTTACGATTGCTATGCTTCACATCATCCATCTGGGAAAGAATTATATTGAGCATGCCTCATTTGTAATTTGAAAACCATTCACAAGCTTGGCCGTGGAGTTCGCCGAGGTGTCATGTGCACACCGTGGCAACTAAAGCCTCCACACGATACCCATTTGCTCCGGTATTACATCATATTGCTTGTATAAGCCATCTGAACGTCGTCTCCACACTAAGGGTGCTGAAATGTATGGAGAATCACAATGCATTGTGCATCTTACTTGGAATATTGTGCAATGGTGCACAAATCATCATAAATAATTTTGATGTTATTTTACATAAGGGATTGACAAGAGGTTTGTCTAGTGGCCATCAAGGGGTTTGTCTAGTGGACATTAAAATAGGGTTTGTCTAGTGGACATCAAGGGGTTTTGTCTAGTGGACATTAAAATAGGGTTTGTCTAGTGGCCAACAAGGGGTTTTGTCTAGCGGACATTAAAATTGGGCTTGTCTAGTGGACATCAAGGGGTGTTGTCTAGTGGACATTAAAATAGGGCTTGTCTAGTGGACATCAAGGGGTTTGTCTAGTGGACATTAAAATAGGGCTTGTCTAGTGGACATCAAGGGGTTTGTCTAGTGGACATTAAAATAGGGCTTGTCTAGTGGACATCAAGGGGTTTTGTCTAGTGGACATTAAAATTGGGCTTGTCTAGTGGACATCAAGGGGTTTTGTCTAGTGGACATTAAAATAGGGCTTGTCTAGTGGACATCAAGGGGTTTGTCTAGTGGACATTAAAATAGGGCTTGTCTAGTGGACATCAAGGGGTTTGTCTAGTGGACATTAAAATAGGGCTTGTCTAGTGGACATCAAGGGGTTTTGTCTAGTGGACATTAAAATAGGGCTTGTCTAGTGGACATCAAAGGGTTTTGTCTAGTGGACATTAAAATTGGGCTTGTCTAGTGGACATCAAGGGGTTTTGTCTAGTGGACATTAAAATTGGGCTTGTCTAGTGGACATCAAGGGGTTTGGTCTAGTGGACATTAAAATTGGGCTTGTCTAGTGGACATCAAGGGGTTTTGTCTAGTGGACATTAAAATAGGGCTTGTCTAGTGGACATCAAGGGGTTTGTCTAGTGGACATTAAAATAGGGCTTGTCTAGTGGACATCAAGGGGTTTGTCTAGTGGACATTAAAATTGGGCTTGTCTAGTGGACATCAAGGGGTTTGTCTAGTGGACATTAAAATAGGGCTTGTCTAGTGGACATCAAGGGGTTTTGTCTAGTGGACATTAAAATAGGGCTTGTCTAGTGGACATCAAGGGGTGTTGTCTAGTGGACATTAAAATAGGGCTTGTCTAGTGGACATCAAGGGGTTTGTCTAGTGGACATCAAAATAGGGCTTGTCTAGTGGACATCAAGGGGTTTGTCTAGTGGACATCAAAATAGGGTTTGTTTAGTGGCCATCAAGGGGTTTGTCTAGTGGACATCAAAATAGGGCTTGTCTAGTGGACATCAAGGGGTTTTGTCTAGTGCACATTAAAATTGGGCTTGTCTAGTGGACATCAAGGGGTTTGTCTAGTGGACATTAAAATAGGGCTTGTCTAGTGGACATCAAGGGGTTTGTCTAGTGCACATTAAAATTGGGCTTGTCTAGTGGACATCAAGGGGTTTGTCTAGTGGACATTAAAATAGGGCTTGTCTAGTGGACATCAAGGGGTTTGTCTAGTGGACATTAAAATAGGGCTTGTCTAGTGGACATCAAAGGGTTTTGTCTAGTGGACATTAAAATAGGGCTTGTCTAGTGGACATCAAGGGGTTTTGTCTAGTGGACATTAAAATAGGGTTTGTTTAGTAGACATGAAAAGGTTTGTGTAGTGGCCATCAAAATAGGGCTTGTCTAGTGGACATCAAGGGGTTTGTCTAGTGGACATCAATAGGTGTGTCTAGTGGACATCAAAATAGGGCTTGTCTAGTGGACATCAAGACAGTATATTTACAGCTACTGTCAGTAGGAATAAGCCTTTAATAAATGTTATATAGGTTTATGTCAGTTGAAAGGCTTATGCAGGTGCTATGCAGCTGTAAAACCACTGTATTAATTCAAATATTACTTTGAAATCGGTGTTCTTAATTAAGCAGCGTTAAAAAAACAACTAAATGCTTTAGCTAAGGAATAAAACATTGACAGGACATGTAATTTATTAATAAATGGTGCATCATACGTTTTAAACAATTATAGCTCCATTTACTGTTGAAACATCCATGGGACGAGTTATTTCCTCTTATTACGGACGTTGCGGCAGCTGTAAACAGCTGTTCCTTCTCCAGTCTTTCTTGAAGTTAATAAGACAGCATGTCATGTAACCAACAAACCAAAAGCCTTTACTGTATCTGAAATCTTCCTTACAGCCAGAACTGTAAGAGCTGCTATTATTGGAAATGAATCAACTCCTTCAGACCAATCAGATTCGAGAATTCAGCGGTGCCGAGTGTAAGTGAATTTAGATGAAGTATAACATTCGGTACGTTTATATGATCAACAATAATCCGATATTAACCCGATTAAGACGATACTCTGATTAAGAAACTAGCATGTAAACAGTGATTAGTGATGACCTTAATCCGATTAAATTCATACTCGAAGTAAACACAAATCGAATTAAGACGTGTGGAGTATTCCTGTTTTAGTCGCATTATCGAAGTGCGTCACGGACATGTAAACACCTTAATCACACTATTAACACCGTGTGGGAGTTTTCACCGCATTTTGCGACAGGACACGTACACACACGGTAGCGCTCAACCGTTTGACGGCAAACAAGAGAGCACGGCTGCGTCCCAAACCACGTACTTACCTACTATATAGTAGAAAAAATACATGTATATAGTAAGTTAAATACACTTTTTTTGGCTACTATATAGACGGTAAGTACGCGGTTTGGGACGCAGCCCACGGTTTCAAGCAGTCGTCTATTTGCACGTACAGCATGACAAATAATTAACCGCACTTGAAGCTTTCGTGAAATTAAAAATAAAAACACCCAAAACTGTATATGGTCCAATAACGAATACGAACTGTATGTCGTTACGTGAAATTCTGAAGGGAACGTCGGACGGCGTGGCGCGGTGACGTAATGACGTGTGACGTTAATCGATCTATGTTCTATAACATGTAAAACCTGAACATGAAAGGAATATTCTAAAAGCGACTCATGTAAACACCTTAACCACAATATTATCTTATTCAGAATAAGATCAATAATTAGATTACTGCTGTCCATGTAAACGTAGTCAATGAGATAACGCTACAGGTCAGACACGCTAAAGAAATCAAAAATTCGAGATGCATCATGATTTCAGTAATCAATAATAATAATGTAATTAATAATCATTTCAACCATTTAATATCGGCACCCTAAACTGAAGGTACAGATTCCCTCCCCTTCTTCCTGTAATCTGATCACGGTCACATGCTATACATTCCTGCAGTCTGCCCACAGAGCCCTGAGTCCTGATGAAGATACAGCAGAGGGGATAGCTTCTCACCCTCCGGCGCTCGCACGGCTGCCGTCTGTGTCCGAGCGCGACCCCGGGACGGTCTCATCTTCCTCCGCCCCGCTCTCACCTCCAGCTTTTAAAGCTGTCTCTTTCAGCCACTCGAATAAAGCAAGAACGCAGGGAGGAAGGGGGGGGGGATGTTTTCCGAGAATGGAATGTCACAGTAGATAAGCATCACAAGCTGCTCCATATTTATTACGTGCAACAATTTGACTAACAGAGAATTTAGATTAATAACGCCGAGCCGCGGGAAGTAATTTCCTTTGGAGAAAGTGATTTACATGCAGCGTCGCCCGGAGAGAAGCTTACCCAGGTTCCTTTTTTTTGTGGTGTCAGCTAAAAATGATGACATTTAAAACAGTGTCCAAGGTTAATAGGTCCTCCTCCTGCTTATGAACTTTATCCTGCTGTCTTGCTCGGAATGCCGGAGCAGCTTTATTGTAATCTTACGCTTCAGAGGCAGCAGAAACGTAGAAGTCATTTTAAGGGTATCGCGTGGAAAGTGTTTGTCAGGCGTAACCCCTTTTCGCTGTAGCGATGCTTCGAACACATAGCCGCTTTGCTAGTCTGTACTCTTTTCTTTCCTCTGTATTAGATTAACAGGAGGCGCGCAGTGATTGGAACGTAAGTAGGGCGATTATGATGTTATGACATTATATTGAAGAATTGCTCGCCCTGGCCTTTTCTTTCCTTTCTTCCTTTCCTTTTTTTTCTTCTTCAAATCTTCTTTTCTCCTCTGTGCTGTGGTTTGGGATGTGTTACTCATACTTCTGCTTCTGTTTGATTCCTCCTCAGCCCTGCGGGGCGAAAGGTGTTCTGATGAAGTGAGTTCCTCGCAAAACCCTGTGCTGCGCGAGACGGGGTCCGGCTCGGCGGAGAGAATGTTTTTTTTATGATCGCCTCTTCCCCGTGTCATGCGTTCGCTTTTAACGAGCTCGGCTCCCCGGCCAGTCAGCATGAGCGTTATTGATAAATGATTAACGGTGCAGAAGGTGCGAGGAGTCGGATCGGGCCTTCCTGCGTCGAGCAGGAGAGCTGTTGAATATTTCATTGGCACACAGATGCGCTGCTGTCTATATAACTGCTCCTGGCTCCTTAGCCTTGTTCTGTTAGAGCTCCATGAATTTTCCCCTTACTCTCTTCCATCTGTAGAGCTGCACCTTTACAGCCAATCATCTTCACAGTTTAACACTTTGCCATCAGTGTGTGTGTAAGGTATACGCGCTACAGCTGTCCTCGATGCTAGTTTTTAAATACCAGATCGCCTTTTAACAAACCGACAAGCTATGCATATGTTAATATATTATCCAATCTGCTTGTTTTCTGGCTCTAGAAGTAGTGACTACAGACTCTGTGCTACACTGCCATCTCCTGTTTAAGATCTCAGGGTCATCAGGCAACAGGGACAGAGTGTTTGAAGGGGGAAAGGGACATTACTGATCAAAGATCGTTCTCTTTTAATCCTCCTCATTCAACAGCCAGACTGTCAGAGTGACTCCCGTTGCTAAACTCGCCTAAAGTGCTGCTGCTATTTTTACTTTTGATGACAGCAAAAAGAAGAAGAAAAAAAAAAGGTCTGCTGACAGCATGCATTAGAATTTGGTGGAATTAAAGGAACAAAGGACTAAAGGATGAGTGTGTACATGTGTGGGTGTGTGCATATGTGTTTGTGCGCCTGGGTGAAATGAATCAGTCGGGCGCACGAGAACAAGAGCCTCCTCCAAACTGCCTGCCTGAGACTGCTGGCATCTGGGGATCTGTGTTCTGAGAAAATCACACGGACTGAAACATATGAACACACACCGAGTTGTTCAAATTTTGGTGCAGTGCATTTATTAATATGTTGTGTTGTGGAAAATGTAAGAGAAATAGATCTGTCGAGTAAACTGTATGTCAGCTATAAAAGTCCACGTGTGCTGGGATCCCATCAAGGTTATGCATTTATAATATTTACAAATTGTATTTAATAATAAAATGATGAATTAGATTCTACATTGGAAGTCCATGAGAACATGTGATTTCGTTGTTGTTGTTGTTGTTTGTTGTTTTTATTTGATTTAATTGGACATTTTTGTTGCTATCCAGTCAGGGTGAGCCCGTTCCCACCGTAGCTTCAAATTCCTTTTCTTGGCTGACGGGAGTGGAACCCGTTGTAGCCCGTCGGCCTCAATTTCAGCATATCGGGCGTATTCTGAGACGCTTTTCTGCTCACCACGGTTGTAAAGAGTGGTTATTTATGTTATTGTAGCATTCCAATTAGCTCACACCAGTCTGGCCATTAACCTCTGACCTCTCTCATCGACAAGGTGTTTATTCCTGCAGTGCATCTTGTTTCGTTTTCCACACCTTGCGAAAACACTACGTATAAACTCTAGAGACTGTTGTGCGTGAAAACGCCACGAGATCGGCAGTTTCTGAAATACTGAAAGCAGCCTATATGGCACCACCAATCATGCCATGATAAATATACAGTCATTATAGTCATTAACTGAAACTGTATCGGGATGATTTAATGTATTGCAAGGAATGAGCAGGTGTACAGGTGTTCCTATGAAAGGTCTCGGCTCTTGAAAAAATCGAGCATAGCATCAGAGGCAGGGGTGCTCATTCTTGGGAAAATGGCAACAATTTATTACCTACTTCAATGATGTACGCACCCTGGAGGTGGATTGAGGAGAGGTAGACGGTAAATACTAATCATCTTTCCCTTTATTTATTTATTTATGTATTTATTAATTATTTATTTTGTGGGTTTTTTTTGTTTCTCTGGTTGTTTGTTATTGTTTTTTGTTTTTGCTTTTGGCTGTGATTGTTTTGTTGGGGCTGTTGGGTGGGGTGTTATAAGATGTAAAAGGCAAATTTCCAGTAAAAATTCTATGATCCAAAAAAAAAAAAAAAGGTCTCAAGGAATAAGAATAATAATTATATAATTATAATAATAATATATAATAGGATAATAATAATAATAATATATAGTAGGAATAATTATATTCTTTTTTATCGTAAGGAATAAGCAGGTGTACAGGCGTTCCGATAAAAGGTCTCGGCGAGTTGGTATCCACTGCCAGGCCATTATGTCCTACCCCATGCCCTGTAAAACCGGATAGTTCATTTCACTCAGAAAATTGGAGGAAATTATCACCTCAAAATTTCAAAATAAGTTGAGAAATTCGATTTCTTTAAGCCAAATACACTTAAATATAACAAAAAAATTAACTCAAACTTTGTAATTCAAGTGTATTTGACTTAAAGAAATGATCAACTTAAAAATTTTGAGGTAGTTTAGTTTCCTGAAATGTTTTGACTTAAATGAACGTATCCGGTTTTACAGTGTGTAGTGAGCATATATTATAAATAGGAAGGCATTTGGAATTGGAATTTGTCCTAGCTGTATTGTATTGTAATTTCAAGTTAAGTCGAAGATGGTGTACCGTTATATCGGAAAAGACCAACCCGTGGGCCGATCGTAGCAGGTTCATACAATACCGAAGATCTTTCCTATTTCTGAATGAAAACACTGTAAGCGTCTTTGCTAATCCCACTGCTAAATTTGACAATAAATACAGATGCTTCCTTGTTATTTTGGAGATATGGACATCAGTCTTTGCTAATAATAACTGTGCTGAGAGTCATTAAAGTGATTATGATCTCACTGAAAGTAGCCTTCAGTGGAGCTATAAAGCACAGACTATACATTCATTAGCTTCCCCCATCGATAAGAATATGATTGGACAATATTTCTGCCGTTATAACGCTTCATCGCATGATTTCTGATGTATCCGTGACAGCAAGAAGTGAAAATGTGCTGACATAGAGACAGCGCGAGTGATTTTGAGTTGCTATGCGACGTCATGCTTGGTGTTTATTGTCGCCTAAAACGTAGCTACCACAACAGAAATGATTTTCTCTATTTATATTTTTTTCCACACTTCTTTCCTGTAGCTCATTCAGTGGGGATCATATACAGTATAATAAGGGATTCTATTTATTTATTTATTTATTTATTTATTTATTTATTTATTTATTTTCGTTTCTTTTCCCATAATACCCTGTACCAATGTGGACAAAACCACAACCGCGATCAGTGATCTTTGAAATTCAAACGAAGCAGTTCGACAGTCTTACTGCACAAACCAGGACATTAACTGATAAAATCGTACATTTTAAATACCTGTGAATTCAGTGCAGTGTTGCATTTCCAGCTCGTAAAACTGCGGGCTTTATTTGCATCTCTCTGTCCCTTATACGCAGCGTGTTCTCTGTGCACTTCATGCCTCATTTAAGTATAAATAGGAATGTTTACATTTGGCGAGGCATTGATTGCTCATAGGTACAATATGGCACGCGGGCAGTAAATACTACAGGGAGGTTGGACTTAATTGTTTTGCTGTGAACATAAGCAAATGTAAATAGCTTATTGTGCTCACACTGCCTCGGTTCACACTTTCTCTTATAAATCCTACTGCTCTGGCAATTTTACAGCCCAGGCAGGCGGTGCACTAATGAAACACAGTAATGAATTATGTGGAATGTGGTGGCCTAATAATTTCTTTTGTTCTCGGTATCAGCTTCTTTTTTTTTTCCCCTTCCATGGTTGCATGTTTGTGGGTGATGTTGAGCAGAAAACACGATCCTGACCCATGTGACTGAATGAAGTTGTAACGTTCTGCTTCAGAGACAAGACATGAGAGACAAAAGATTAACACCATGTGGAGGAAGCAGATAGCAGGCGAGAGAGGCGAGATACACGCCAAAGAGGTAGAGAGGTACAGGGAAAGATTATAGAGAGACGGCTGGAGAGAAGGAAGGGGAAAGAAACTGAGACGCGGGAAGAGCAAGCCAGAGAGAGAGAGAAAAAATAGGGGGGGGGGGGGGGGGGGGGGCAGACCAACAGCAGTACAAGTAGCAGCAGCAGAAGAAGAGGAGGAGGAGTTGAACAGTAGGAGGTGAGGTTCTGGCAATGATAAATGGCCTGTGGCTCATCAGAGTGAGCCAGGTTGGTTTGCGAAGATTAGATTTTAATACAGCTCTTTGATTCGCTAACATCACCAAATAATCACCGCACAACCAAAGCAAGTATCATTTTGCTCAACAATGAAGTGATTATGAGAGTTTGTCCTTGAACACAAGTCCTTCGTTTGATGAATATTGCATTAGAGTACATTACAGAGCGAGAGTAGGAAGTACAGCGAGCGGAATATAAGGGAATCATTTCACAATTTAAGATTCTCCTTCCAGTCTCATTTATTTGTTGATCCATCTTAAGTGAGCAGCTTGTCCTGGTCAGGGTCGCGGTGGATACGGGACAAGGTGGGAATGATTATGATGATGATGAGTCTTTATTGATCACATATACATTACAGCACAGTGAAATTCTTTTCTTCGTATACCCCAGCATGTCAGGAAGCTGGGGTCAGAGCGCAGGGTCATCCATGATACAGCGCCCCTGGAGCAGAGAGGGTTAAGGGTAGAGAGGGTTAAGGGCAGAGAGGGTTAAGGGCCTTGCTCAAGGGCAGTGGCAGCTTGACAGTGCTGGGGCTTGAACCCCTGACCTTCTGATCAGTAACCCAGAGCCTTAATCGCCAAGCCAAAACTACCCTAATACATCCCGGACGGGACGCCAGTCTATCACGGTGCTTCATGCAAACTTTCTTTCACCTTGGGGCAATTCAGCATAGCCAGTCCACCTATCGGCATGGTTTTGGATAGTGGGAGGAAACCGGAGAGCCTGGAGGAATCCCACACAAACATAGGGAAATTCACAGCACAGGATCGAACCTGGAGCTATCCTGTACTGTGAGTGCAGACGATCTACCGTGACACTGTTTTCCTTCCCGTCCGTCTAAACACATTCCCACATTCATCAAAGATAGTGATTAAACAGTAGAGCATACATCATGTTGAACAGTCTTTCTATCGATCTCAACCTTATATGCTGGTCATATGTTTCAGTAAAACCAGAGTGAGAGCATTTATATCCCGGTTTGTGTTTTTTGCATGCTTCCTCAAACACAGCACATTTCTTTACTGTGCGTGTTAACAATGTAGCGAAGCTGAAGTCCTGTCAGCCTCATTTACTTCCTGGTGGTGGGAGTTGTGAGGCTGTGGCGTCACTGCTGTGGCGTGACTTTTCCCCCCAACTTTAACAAGCAATGCCTCTTAAAAATTCTAAGCAAGCTCGTTCTTGGTACACTCCATTAGTAGCCCTGGCTTTAGGCTTTCCTTTTTTTTATTTATTTTTTTTTATTTTGCTGCTTGAGCAATCGATCAATAAAAATGAAATGCTTGGCACAGCTGTTGTCCTGCATTTGTTGATTTTGGCTATTGTTAATGCCGTCTTTACTCTTTTAAGACCGAAAGTCAGCCAGAGGCTTGCGGTGTAATGACAGATCCGCTGCTTTTTAAGCATCTCTGCACATTTATCCCGGCTTGAATTGATGCTCCTGTGAAGGCGCATATCCGTAGACTCTTTTCCAACTTGTGTTGGAGGTATCTGTTGCGTCGTGCTGACCTTTGGTCTCCGGAATGGCCGGCGCGCCGATTCTACCACCCCAATGGCCGAGCAGACTACTAAAATAGGAATTTTGTCTGTTGCCAAGGTTACTACATTGACAACATGACATGGCTATTCATTCTCAGTACTGTATCTCCGTGGCCTTCTGTGAGCACACGGCAGCTAATCTTGGCCCTCAATCTGCCCGCCTGTCTATCTGGGGGTTGAAGAGAGAGAGAGAGAGAAAGAGAGAGAGAGAGAGAGTGTGGAAACAGGGACAGATCTGTCCCACTCGTCAAGACAGATCCACTCCCCAGCCCAGCTGCTTGCTGATATCATTGCAAAGTTTGAAACACCGTGAGAACTGAAATCAGAGCCGCGCTGAGCCACGTTTCATATTAACAATTTACAGGTATGCCGTGGTGGAGGAGACGAAGCCAGGACGGCGACTGTATTGCAGTCACAATAAAATTGTAATTGAAAGATATGTTATCATGACTGACACCTCTCCAGGTTGCACTATGCACAAAGAGAGAGAGAGAGAGAGAGCGAGAGAGTGAGAGAGAGAGAATGGTATCACGGTATCAAAAGACAAGAAGGGAGTGTACTTTTAATTAAAAACGAGCACTCGGAGGGCCATGCGAAAGTTGAAACCAGAAGCATGTTTGGCATGAATAAGTCGCCCCTTCCCTTTGTTCATTGACATTGACAAATAGAGTTCTGGGCTCGAGAAGGAAAGTTATCTTTGATGCAAAATAAAGCCAACGTCATACACAGGCTCTAAAATGAGCATGTATTTGAGGTTAACAGTGACCACAGATGATCTGCATTTGACTAAACATATGCGGAGAGGTCACATAGTCAACGTCTTAATATAAAGGAACAGCAGCTATACATGGGACTTCTCTCTGTCGGACACCTGCAGGGAGCTTTGGATGTTCTGATGATTCATCTTCATCATTAAGGATGGACTTTTTAAACATTTTGTGTGCCTGTTTACCTGCCCGTCCAGCAAATTGTAAAAACGCTGCTATTTAACAGTTCTGTCTGCGCACAGCCTTCATATTATCCTGACAGACGCCATTTCCAAGATGTTCACAAACCCATTTCCACTCAATTGCTCCCAGAAGCGTTCCCAAATAGATTTAGCAATGATAGTGCAAAAAAAGAGTGTGAGAAACAGTGTTTGGGGGGGGGAAGTGGAAGAAGAAATAATAGCATGGAAGGTGTGCATTTTATTTATTTATTTATTTATTTATTTATTTATTTGTGTAGTTGGTTAATGTATGTATTCATTTAAAAGCACTTTAAATGTATTTGTTGGTACTTGAGTTGCAGACATCGTGTTTATATTAACTTCCTGACAAGAGCAATTAGCCCACAATTATTAGCAAAATATCAATTTGGGGTGATTATTTCATTCTGAAAGAAGAACTGTTTGGATGTTTGCTTCATGTACAGTACGCCGAGTGGAGCGCGTTCGAGAATTTCCTTTTAACGGGCAATTTTAATGTCACCGGGCGCAAATTAAGAAACGAAACTTCCAATTAAAACCGCTTATCACAGGCATTTGTTCCTCCCGGGTTTAAGTGAGCATTCCCTCACGCTAATGTGTGGAAAGAACGCTGCAGATATTCAAATGAGTTACTTTGTTAGTGGTGATAGTGACGCTGCGCCTTGACGTCGCTCGAAAAAAATTAATTGTATCCTCTTGAGCGGCATATATCGCATTCATCTTGTTCCTACTGTACACTAGTCTCAGTTATTCTTCCTTAATTTATGCATTAATTAATTTAGCTACCGTGATGAATGTCTTGGGTTAGATAAGAGCAACTCATCTGCTTGGTGCGATGCACAATAGTGCACTTCACACACTCTCCCAGGCCCTTTCTGGCTAGTAAAGACCGTTTAATGTGCTTGGCTTTTATGATTAGGAAAGCCCCGTTTGAATCAAAAACGAATATTCTTAGGATTGTTGAATAAAAAGTTGGACAAGCGGTTAGAAGTGCAGCGAATATTTCAGTGAAAACTTCACACATTAGACAGGTTCTTTTATCTGTATTCCTTTTCTTTTTTTTATGTTATTCTCCATGTTGCTTTGTTGTTGACAGAGGTTATTTTGCACCATTTAGTGTTAAGCATCCCTCATTACTGGCAAGCACAAGAAGCACATGGCCTGGATTTGTCATAATTAAAGCACGGCTTGGCTTGGCATCAGACAGAGATGCAATAAAGACGCCAGTTTATTTAGGATAAACTCCCATGCCCATGGGGCTTGAGAGACCTCCCCATTGCTAAACCTAGTTGCCAGAACATATGAAGGGATAAAGTGGCTATATTAAATTTGTTGACTCGAAGATCCTCTCTGAGGCTGCTCAGTATTGCATTTGTTGACTGCCTCAGCCCTGCTAGTTTCTCCTTGTTGTATTGAATCAGACAGTGCCCAGATCCCCACTACTGCACAAGTTGAACACTATTGAATTGCTTGGCTTGTAGATCCACAGTTCTAACTTATTTATACTATATTGAATTGACCATCTGAGGATCAATAATACTAAGTTTTGGGGAAAGTATTGAACCCAGGGTTCATGCGTGTCAGCCAACTGGAATTGCCTTGATTGCTTTTGAATCTGCACACATTCACATGCAGACATTGGCTTTCAGTCACTGTTTAAAATGAAGAGCATAAAAAGCCATTTAAAGGCTGTCTCTAGGCTATAAAGCTATGGGAGATTTTTGCCTCTGCATTCCTATTAAGATTGAAAGGGGCTCGCCAGTCCAGACAAAGGACCAAATTTCAAGTCTGATGCATTGGAATTGCACGTTCAACAAAAGGGGCCAAGGGGCTTGGGTGTGGTTTATTCGCAGAACTGGGCTTGAAGTCAAATTTCTTCTTATCGGGATAGCTAGCAGGATATCTGTGTTGTAGCAGTGCATTTGGATTTATAGCTCCAGGCTAATGGAAGGCCTAATAAATAAAAACATCAGTGTGACTGTGGGCAGCTACAGTGGATAGCTGTAATGCAGTCAGGCCTGCGTGTGCTCAGTGTCGGGCTGGAGGGGCGGCAGCGGTTGGCAGGCCTGATGAATGGATGGCATGCTGCATTCTGACAGAGACGAATGTGAAGGCCCAGTCCTACTGGAGGCACCCGGTCTCTGCTGAATGGGCTTAGAGAAAATCACATGACTGCGCCCCTTTCTCCAAGCGGAACCCCTATTGGACGTCTGAAGCCGGTGACGGAAGAGTATGGTCTATTGGGCTCTGGCTGGATGTTCCTTGCCTTATGTCCCTGTAGGCTTTCATACATCGGCTATGAGCTCAGTTTCAGACAGTGATGCAGAACTGAGCAGCTCTGCTCTGGATAACCATCAGCTTACTGGATTTGTCCTTCATTGATTAGCATCTGGATGCGTTCAAATCCACTGGGATGGGACTGTGCGATACTTCTCCACGTCTAGGCTGAACTGATCTGATGTTTGCTTTTTGTCCATCAGTTAGTGGTGATGAGACGGCTGAAAAGCAGCAAAACTGCCAGTTCAACACCATCTCCTATCACCCTGGCTTTTGTTTTCTCACCCGCCATCCAGCAAAGTCATTTCTCCACTTACTAGACCAGCCAGATTGGATAACTGCGTGCTCTGAAAAAGACCCATTACAAAAACACATGAAGAAGCCAGTCAATGGGAACGCAAGATGATTAAGAGGCTATCTGTGTTAACAGAGAGGGGTATCGGTTTCTATCGAACTTCCGCCTTTTCATTGTAAAGTCTCGCTGACATTTGTGTGTTTCAGACCGAACTGAGCTTCGTCTGGTCTATTAATAGACTATTGATGGCTATCGATCTCTGGCTCGCATAACACATAAGATACAATGAGCAAAAAGCATGCCTCTGCAATTGCTTTATAGCAATTGCATATCATTACGGCTTTAAAGGATTGCCTGGGTGCTCTTTTATGCCGTACGGAGAGAATGTAAAGCAAACGCAGACACCACTGATCATTTGTAATTTGGTTAAAGGAACTTTTTTTTTTATCTTTATCTCAACAGCAAAGATTTTGAAACAATCCATCACTTTGGCAATCAGGATGGCAGATGTGCATGTGGTGTGGACATAATGGATATTGCTGAAAAGGCCAGTGTATCCACAGTCCTAGTTTCAAGCACGAACAGAGAAGGGAATTAGGAGGATCATGATGAAGGACAGCGTGTTTTATCGATAGCTCCTTTTATGGTCAATCTCAGCGGAGGTGTCTGTTGACTTGTGCTGGATTTAGCTTAATGGATAGAAAGGCATGTAGCAGTTGGCTCACTAGGCTTCAAATGAGAGGAAATCTCAAATAGCCAAATTAAAAACTAAATAATAAATGAGAGATGCTGGAAAGAAAGTATTGTAATTATTTGCCGATGCAAAAGCAAGTATACCTTGTAATGGGGCTGCTAATGTGGGCGGGACTTTTGAGCGAAGTGTTGAGCAAGTGTGTCACAGAACTATTGGTATTAATTGTGGGAAAACAAGCCAGTGTTTATGTATCTGAGACGTGAAGGCTGAGAAAAGTCGGCTTGGATGTTGTTGCATGGCCAACTATCTGTCAGCCCGTATGCCGTGACACTCTTTTGCACTAAATGGCCTCGCTTATAGATGCTGCACATGTATTAGCAAACATCAGAGGCTAATTTGCTGTGAGATAGTGAATTATTGGCAACAATAATTCACTGTCTTATGATGCGAGTTTTTTTTACACAAATTCTACAGTAATAATAGTCCATGGTCCTCCTGCCTTTCCCCCCCCCTCACAGTAAACAACAGTTAGCCCTCGTAATGATTACATTTTTCTGCTGTCGTCGAGAACGAAGCCGACCATTTGTTTTTGCTCCTGCATTTTTCGCTGGAGTTGTGGGGAATGCTAATAAGCCGGGTTGGTGACGAGTGGTCCGTAGGGCATGAGAATCTGCATATCAAAGAGGTCTCTCCAAAGCCTGCGTCTGAGGAGAGTGTTCAACACGGCTCCCACCTCTCCAGTCGACTGTGAGACACAGTGTGGGATGCTGAGCAGTAGCTACACGAGCCAGACATGTTTACTAGCCAGAATTCTCTACGGTGTTGCATCAGACATTTTGTCAAAGAGTTCACGGGCTCAGTTTGAGGATTACTACTCGATGAAACGTTGACCTAAACAGCTGGAGATAAATAAGGCTCGATTGAATGATACTATGAAAGACAATTATTCGTTCTGTGAAGTGTTGTGCAAGGTTTTCGCTCCGTTTTTGCACAAAATATTTGGAGGACTTGCGATCTTGCACACATGTTCTATTCAGCTTGAAGTCGAGACTGACTATCGCACGGTATCTCCTGCCTTCTGTATTTTCTCTACAGCATAGCAAGTAGACCAGCTAGACAGGCTAGATTTGTGTTTGTTTCCATGTTTGAGCTCGGGAAAGCCCACCAGTAGCATGAGTCAGGTCTACAAATCTTTTCACGTTACATCACAGCATCCTTGTTTGCCCATAAACGACATTGCTATAAGTGAAGCAGCCTTGCCAGATGGAGCTGCATCTCATGAAAATTTCAAAGCTCCTTTTTTTTTTTTTTTTTTTTTGTGATGCTAAAATGAGACTGTAATGGAGAGATGGAGAGATTGAGCGCTGGCTCCGCTCTCGCTCACACAGACGGTTAGCGAGCCGGGGGAATCTCGTGTGGAATGGTTGGACCAGGCTGACATGCTGGAGGAAATGGGACTGAACGGAGAAGCGTGCAAGGAGTTAATCACTGCGCTAATGTTGCACTTCATCATCATTTCTCTCGCTACCGCTGCGCCGAGCGCCATTCGACCATCTCTGCGGCCCTCTGTCGTCCAGCTCAGGCCGCTGCTCTTAACCTGCAGCACTCCATCCGGGAATGATGGTCCATTTCTTCCCCAAAAATATTGACCTGACTTTATTCCCAGCTTACTGACATTAGAAAAAGACTGAAAAGCTTGGTAGTGTGGAGCTGAAACTTTGTGATGACTTGGAAGGAAAGATTTGTCCCTGCCAACTTTGGACTCGTTGGACAGATGGTTTTTGAACACTCTGTTCTTCATATGGAGCCCTCAGAGGGAAAGGTTTTGTGGAGAGTGTATGAGTGTGTGTGAGAGTGTTACAGTGCGTATAGGTAGATCAGGCCATGTTCTACGTGTCTGAATGGAGACAAGTCTGTGTTTGTAGGTGAAGTAAGCACATGCTCCCTGGGGCTCGTGTTCCTCAGACAGTTACAAACAGGATTCCAGTGCTGCTGCGCATGGGTGGCTGTGAAGACAGCTTTGAGAAATACGAATCCATCCAGCGTGACTATAGCTCAACCCTGTACTACGCCTTCACGCCTGCACAGCCTCCAGCTTCCACTATGACCAATTTCTAATGCTTTAACAAAGGATTATTGCTCCAGGCTTCAAGGCAATGCATTCTTTATCAGGAAAACTACTCCTTAATTCCATATCCTTCTTTAAACATCATCAGCTCTGGTGATAGTGAGTGCTCCTGATTTCTTCTGTTTTTGTGTGTATCTCATACTACATAGTTTTAGATCTTCAAACCAAATACAACATAAAACGAAGACAACCTGAGTAAACACACAATACCGTTGTTATTAATTTATTTTTTTTATTGAAGCAAAAAAAGTTATCCAACACATATCACCAATGTGAAAATCTAATTGCCCCCTTAAACTTAAAATCTGGTTGTGCCAGCTTTAGCAGCAATAACTGCAAATGCTTCCGATAACTGGAGATCTAGTACTTTTAGCACTAGGATTTACTCCTATGCTTTGGATCATCGCCTTGCTGCGTAATCTAGTTGCGCTTGAGTTTCAACTTACGGATTGAAGACCGGACATTCTTCCTTAGGATTTTCTGGTAGAGAGCAGAATTCATGTTTCCCCACACCATCACACTTCCTCCACCATGCATGACTGTAGGTATGATGTTCTTTTTGTGGAATTCTGTGTTTGGTTTACTTCAGATGTAAGAGGACCCCTGTCTTCCAAACAGTTCCACTTTCGACTCATCAATCCACAGAACATTCTCACAAAAGGTTTGAGGATCATCAAGGTGTGATTCGGCAAAAATTCTTGTAGAAATGTTCTTCTAGGTTAGCTGTGGTTTTCACCTTGCCACCGCCACGCTTCCATGGGTGCCATTTTTGCCCAGTGTCTTTCTGATAGTGGAGTCAGTGACTTTTATTGATGTAAGAGAGGTCTATAGTTCCTTTGATGTTGTCCTTGGGTCTTTTGTGACTTCCAGGGTGAGTAGTTGCTGTGCTCCTGGAAGAATTTTGGAAGATTGGACACTTCTGGGTTCACTACTGTGCCAAGTTTTTTTTCCATTTGGAGATATTGGTTCTCACTGTGGTTCTTTGGAGTCCCAGAGCCTTTGAAATAGCTTTGCATCCCTTCCCAGACTGATGTATTTCAATCACCTTCTTCCTCATCATTTCTGGAATTTCTTTCAATTTTGGCATAGTGTGTTACTTACTGCGTAAGACCTTTTACCTCACTTCATGCTGTTGAAAAAGTTCTATTGAAGTGTTGATTTGATTGAACGGGGTTTGCAGTAATCAGGCCTGGTTATGTCTAGTCCAGCTGAACCTCATTATCAATGCGGTTTCAGAGATTTCGGGAATTCGTAATCATGGGGGCAAAGACATTTTCACACAGGCCTAGTTGATATTGGATAACGTTTTTGCTTCTTAAATAACATTTCAGTATCATTTAAAAACTATATTTTGTGTTTACTCAGGTTGCCTTTGTTTTTATCTTTTTATCTATCTTTTCTGAAACAATTTAGTATGAGATATACCCCAAAACAGATGAAATCGGGATGGGGGCAAATACTTTCACAGCACTGCAATTACATCAAAATTTTTATCATCAGTCGATTTGTAGATTCATTTTTTCATGACATCGTACTGTATATAGATGTTTAACATTGCCCTCAAATACTTTTCCTCGTAAAATGTTGTCTTTTTCAACAGCTTGTCAGACATTGTCATGTGGTGGACTTAATGCTTAACTGTCAGGCGGCGTTAGAGCAAACGTCTCAGTTAGATGCAAATATGAGCTTGATCTTAAAGTAAACAGACTGAATTGTCAGAATTGTGTGGAAGGGAGACAACTCTGTTTTGGTCAAACTTAGCGATGCTATATTCTATCTGTATCTATCTGAATCTGTAGATTCTGTGTCTGAAAGGTCTGAATTTCTGATTTTTGTTCCATTTTCTCCCCCAGTCTTGTCACTTGCCAATCCCCACCCACTCAGAGTGCTATCGGCCCTCTTCCACGTACATGTGCTCACTCAGAGCATACCATCTTTCTCACCTAAAAGTCACGGCCAATTTTGACACGGATCTCACGCAGATTACCTTGACAATCCAGGATGTTACTCTATAATACAATCATTCTCTGTACTCGGAAGAAACTTTTTATAGGTTGCTCAGGAGCGGATTGCTTTTATCAAAACAGATTGCTGTTGTGCAGACCAGGAGACGTGAAAGGAAAAAGCGTTGCAGTGGCTCATGCTCGGTTCCACGTCGCTTCCCTGTTATGGCTCTAATTAATTGAGCAATGGAGGTCAAGTTGAAGATATTTCCGCACATCTCAATTTGCCCCCACTCCTTTGTGTTGTTTCTTTTAATGTGCCATGCACCCGGTTTCCCTCTGTGCTCATCTGCATAAGACCTTGGGATGAATGTTAACTATGTTTAATTAGACAAGTGCTAGGACGGATGGGGGTGAGTGGCTGGGGGGCTTTGGAAAGCACAGCTCCCTGTTGACTGGGTGTGTATTACACAATCCTGGCTGAGGTTGCAGCCTCACACCTGCTCCTCAGAGCTGGCATCAGCCAAGCGCCTGTTTATTTCCCATCCCCTGTCTGCATGACGTCCTTTGCATCTCCTGTGGATGTTTTCTGAAGTCAACATCACTGAATTATGGCTTTGTTTGCAGATTATAGGTGTCAAGATGTGTTTGTGTAAATGTTTATGACTTCATTAGAAATGAAATATATTTGTATGGTAGACCCCTGAGTGCTGCAGGTCTGGTCTTATCTACTGTATGTAGTACAAAATTTCCATTGCTCTGAGCTGTAAAGAAACATCGCTGCCATCACAGATGATCCCAAGTCTGATGATCATGTCATTCAGACAGGACTAAACAGTGATATGGGAAATGCAGATGCAGACTTTCTTACTTTTTCCCTCATTCATGTTTGCAGATGTCTTTATCTGGGTTGTGTATTTGTCTGGACAGCACGCACGTTATTTCATCTTTTCCTCTCCTAAGGGCTGGGCAGCTTATCTTCTGGTCATATCCAGACAGAGACACCTCCAGAAGCCAGGGATTACCATGCTACCCGGGGTTCTACATTTATTACAAGCCTCGGAGCAGATGTCACATGGGCATCAAAGCAGCATCACCCTCCCTGATTAAGATCAATGACTTTTGAAGCTTTCTTTTGAAAGATTAAAAGGATGTACGCGCATCGCTTTAATGCTGACTGAAAGTATGGCGTGCTTTTAAAAGATCTCATACCAAACAATACCATTTTAGCCTCTCAAACACTTACACAACGACGTATTGTGGATCTGTTTATGGAAGGACAGCGTCTCCTCACCCATGCCCTGTCCTGTTTGTGCTGCTTGTCTCAGAATGACCTCTGATTTCACACCGCATTGGCTTTAGCCTGTTATGGACAAGAACCTTTTTTGTCTTTTTTGCTGACAACAGAAGAAATGTTATCTGTTAAATAAGTAATTCTCAACTGCTCAGTGAATTTGCCAGCAGCAAAACACTGGGATTGCTGAAAAGGCAGGAACAGAAACATATAAAGAAAAAAAAAAAACAACAACTATTGCAACACTTTCCGCCTCTGTTTTCAATTTCATCTGAATATAGATAGCGCACATGCAGGGTTGTTTATATTTACAGCATGCCTCCGTTGGAATTCAGCCAGTAGTCAGGTTCAAGCACTAATCCAGCAGTCGAAACATTTACAGTAATTAACCTATTCGGAAAGTAATTAGACTATTATGGAAGGAGAAATATGTAAACAGAACTGATTATCCATCCTTTTTTTCAGAGCATATCTATCTTTGTCACCCTTAATGGTGATAGAGGGCCACTGAGATGCTTCTGTTTAAACATTTTCCCAGCATGAAGCCTTATTTTCTCCACATTTTCTCTTCAATTAGTCATGACACTTCACTTCAGCGGTCCCTTGTTGCATGATCACCGCTAAGAAGTTAGGGTGAAAGCAAAGTGACTGTGAATCTGTGAAGCAAGAAGCCAGCAGCCTTTAGAGCACACACTCGATTTATCTGATCATGGTACTACTGGATGAACTTAGAAATGAACTTCCTGATTCTTTATAGGTGTTATACAAGGAGTAACACTCTATAGCGATAGGATGAGATGTATCATCCATTATTCCCACTCATTGAGAGCAAAACCAGTCGTGGACCCATAGTCAAGGTTGCAGAGTCTGCGTGACAAACCTAACCCAGTAATCATTTAAAACTGGCTACAAATCCAACAATCAATAAAAACAGTACAATTCCAAAACCTACGGTAATGTGACGTGAGATGAGGCAGGATGCAAGTGTGTACACTTTTATTACGAGCAAATCCAACAATCATACTCGGGTGAGAGTCAAAATATTAGACATGGTGACAAGATCACACACAAGACTTGAACGACAAGACTTCTTGACGAAACATTAAATACAAGACTGTGCAACATCAGAATGTTTGTAGACATACTAAGCAATGTTTAAACACAGAACAGGTGAACACATATAGGGAACAAGCCAATGACGTGACAGGGGTGGAGACAGGACATAAACCCAAACAAATGCGCATCGCAAGACATAAACAAAAGCATATCGTGATTGTTGTTATGGGAACCACAATAATCTGACTCTCCCAAGACAGACAGTAAACCAAACTCAATAACATGACTATCATTATCTAGTTCTTCTAAAAAGTGTTTTTTTTTTCTTTCCCCCAAGTCTTTTGTCATTACACATATTGTCATAAATAAAGAGTAGCTATTCAATTCACTGAGAGACAAGTACATACAATAGATGCGGTCTGTTTTTATATTATAATCATTTTCCCTAGTTACAATACCTTATTTCTGCTGCTACACCAACTCTCAATCCATTATGTTGTAATTATAACCAACACCCACATACTAACGTAATGTTAGTATAACTAACACCCACATACTAACGGAATAGACTATGTATTTAGTGTTTGCATTGAATATCATTTAGCCTACTGGAATTTATTATACTTTGATATAAATAATGTAATGTATGCAAAATATCAGCCCCCATGGACAAAAAAAATCAACCCATGGCAGCAAGTCAAAAAGGAGGAAAATGACAGGCCTGGCAAACCTGCTCCTAGCCATGAACTGGTACAGGAATTTAAGCTTGGGAACCTTTTGCTGAGCAAAAATGCGTGTAAAATAGGTGTGTTGAAAAAAACTATTGCTCTCAGGCATGGAATTTGGTCAAAATATTCAGGGGGATTTCAGAAACCAATAGGTGCACCGATTTTCAAAAGTCTGGCATTGCATGACTGAGCGAAGTAGACTAGGCCTAACATGTGGCATAACTAGTGGCATATGTGATATCATTACTACAGACATCTGCACCAATGCTTCCAGACTCTGTAACTGCTTCTTCTCTCAGGTGCTCAGAATCCTCAAAACCTGTTGACCTCCACATTAAACTGTGTGAGTGAAGTGAGCTGAACAATCCAGATCAAACACTCCCCCATCTCCCCCAACCGACCCTGACATTTTCAGTGTCACTTCAGGACAGTACTCATGTTATAGATAATACGTTTAGTTATATATTTGACTATTTTAGACTATTTTAGACATTACACATTTCAGAGTTCTGTCTTTCACCAGTAATGTTTTTCTACTGATGTATACTATAAGCATGGGAGACTCAACCCAACCTCCTCCTCCTAAGAGTCCTTAGCAAGAGGTCAGGTTACTCTAGACCTCAGGGTCACACTTGAGAATGTCCGATCCCTCATTCATCCATCATCATCTTCATCATCATCCAGATCATTTAGCAGCACCAAATTTCAACCATGTATTTAACCATAAGTGATGCATGCAGGTTGTGTTAATTGCGCTGGATACACTTGCTATAGAAGAACATTAATTTATGTCATGGATGGGGTTACTTTGATCGACAGTGTTGAAGAGCATTAACGTATAGCTGGAACTACTCTTTATGGATGCGCTCAAATTGGATAATTCTCTTTGATTGGTGTTTGATATTTAGTTTTTTTTTAGTTTTTATGAAGGATTATGCTGAAGCTTGGTCTGTCTGTGCTTTACTTTGATGAGGGGGATGGATGTGCTGGCAGCTGGCACTCTTGAGTTTTTGCCTGAGTGCCAGAGCCGCCTCCAGTAACGCTGATGCATGGCCGTGAATTGTATTACACCATGACAGCTGCTCACTCCTAAATTCATCTTTGCACTCAATGGTTTATTTATTTATTTATTTAAGCCATTTGTCATTTTTTACTGGGTGAAATGAATGAAATAAAGGGAGAAATTGAAAATGATGGGGATTTGCAACATTGCTTCTTCATGCCACAGCGGAGCTGAGCAGATGTATCCAGCATGGGATAAACACAGGCTCTGTCCAGTTGAAACCACTCTGGGAAATGATTTGTAAATGGATTGGAATGGTTGATGAAACAGTGCTCCTGGACTGCTTCTTCAGGTGTGATCCTGACAGACCTTTCCATGTCGTATCCTTACTTGGAAAATGTCAGTTGACTAGATCCTTGTCTAACACTTTGTGTTCAGCCCAGCTGAATACATAGCACAAACGCAAACTGGGTGACAATTAAGACCTTGCTATCTTGTTTAACAAATTGAAGAGTGTCTGGAGCAAGCTAAACACAGAGGTGGTTCAAAAACTGAATGTCCAAAGTCATATAGCAGAAGGTCATCAGATTCTGTGGTGTCAGGAGAGGAAGAAGGAAAGAAGCAGCCATAAAGAAGGCTGCATCTATGGTTTAGCGCCGAGCTAGATTTCTGATAAATCAGGGGGTTCAGGCGGTGCGCAGATCAAATTGAAACAAGGATATCATCAGATATGAGTGATGCTGTATGCCAAAGCTGAGAGCTGAGGAGAAATGACACTGCAGCAGCACAGCCCCTCATGGGTTTACGGTGAGACAATAGCCTGGCCACGATTCAAAAAGTAAACGCCGTCAAGGAGAGCTTTTGCTGGATTTGACTCAATCTTGGTGTGACCTTCACAGTCACAGTTTCTCTTTAGTGTAATCTCAGCACAAAGAGGCAGCAGCGAGCAGTGGGAGTGGGCTACCTGGCAGGCAGGCTGAAAGCGAAACAAAGGCAGCCTGGCTGATGCTCGGGAGTGATAGCACAAACACACTTCAATTAAAGCCTGCTGTCCTCCTCAAAGACAAATCAAATCAGGCAGCATGCTGGCGGGAAAGCCAAAACAAGGAGAAAGTAAGCAGGGAACGGAGAGTGTGTACGGGTTCGAGTGAGTGAGTATTGGGGTAATACCTTCTATAGAAGTGGAAGTAAACGGTACATCTCCCACAGCACCCATTTATTGATTCTAATGGTTGACTGCTGGTTTAAACGTTAGGCCCTTGCATGAACTTGCATTTTTGGTGATCCAGTCTTGATCTCAAAAGTTACATGAAATGTAAATGAGGCATAAAAGTCAGTCCAAAGTCAGCATTCAGATCAGAATCAGATCATATCAGTCAGACCATCATATGTAGTCTTATATTGTTATAGACGTGTGTTTGTTTTAGCTCACCATCAACATGGAGGAAGCCTTCACACAGGATTAAACATGATATAATTTTTTTTTTTAAAAGAAAAAGCTGCAAATATTTTTCACTCCAGGAGCAAAACTCCTTTACTTCCTCCACAATGACGACTTGGTTCATTGTAGTAGCATTTACGCTAGCTAGTATCTCAGTTGCTGCTAACAGGGCCTGTCATCGTTTATGTTGTCTGCTAATAGACAACTGTCTTTCTGGAGAAAAATGTAAGTACAGGCTGTACAAGAAAATCTCTGGCGATCCGACTCCTGTCGTGCTGACAGCTGGCTGACTTCCCACATTCTACCTAGCTAGCTAGCATATTTGCATATTGCACAGGAGAAATGAGATCCAATTACAGAGTGTGCAGAATACAGATGATGAGAACACATATGAAGACCAGATGAAAACAAGAACAAGATTGGAATTCATTTTTATCCAGGTATTGATTTACAGATATAGCTCTCATGCTACAAGAAGGTGTAAAGGGCTCGGGCTTTGTGTTTCGTACTTGTTTTTCGACCAATTTTGGACCATAGTATGCACACACATATATTAACCATAAACCTGACCAGCAATGGCAGGTCGGTCTAATTTTACAGAGAGCCCAGTGGGTGTTTCTGGGCAAAACTCGGACCAAAAATTCGAAATTGGTTTCACGCAAGGGCAGTCATTTGCACCACTGAATGGTGAAATTCACAGGATAATTCCAGCATTAATTGATTCTGGCTGGCTGAAATAAACAAGCTGGCAGATTGCACAAAGGCAAGGGCAAGGCTCACTGGTTGGGCCTGGGGAGAGAGGGGAGGTCAGAGAGACAGGAGTCTTTGATGGAGGAGATTCAGCTGTGTCAGTAATAGGGAGCATGGGGCTTTGGAAGCACTTTTGTCTCTCCCCGAATCTATCACCCATCAGCCCATGGGGACTTTCTTCAGTGAGGCTCAATGACAGTGAGATTCACATCTCACTCTGGCTCATGATCCCCCAAAACGAGCCTGTCTCACAGGGATTACAGCCAGAGCCAGGCTTCAGACAGCATGGTGGAATTAGACCTACTTTTTAAGTAATTGGCAGTTTGAGGAGATAATGCAGACAGAAAAGGGAATGGATTTTTACCATTTTCTCAAAATGAATTGAAGACAGATTTGTTTGCTTTTTACATACTAATACAAGAAAAAAAAAACCCCGAACATTGTCTTGCGTTGCATAAGGGCATACTTCAAGGGGTACCAGTTACTCATTTTTCCCAGATCATGCCTTCACAGATACACAACATTTGTTCTGAAGAGGACCTGTGAGGGATGTGAGGGAAAAAGAGAGCCACAGATACCCCACACTTCAGGAAATCAACAATGGTGGCCTGGCCATGTGGTAATGTTCGTTGGATGGCCTGATAGGTCGATGGTAAAAATTAGGAAGGAGTGATTTAATGCTTGAAGAATAAACGAAACTACTGTGAGTGTAGATTTGAGGACACATTGTTGGAGACCACCATAGATACCAAACACTTGTTCAGTTAGCATGCCCATTTGATAATGTTTGACAGTTGGGCTGATTTGTAAATGGTAAAACATTAGGAGGGGGTGAGTTCATACTCAAGGAATAAACAAGACAACTCTGAGTGTAGATCAGAGGACACATTGGAGGAGAGCACCGTAGATACATCACGCTTGTTCAAGAACTCACTATACTTGTTCAGGAACTCAGCCTTGGCAGCATGCCCATGTGGCTGGGCTGGATGGTGGATGTTGAGATGTTAATAAAAGGGAGAATTCCTGCTATAAGCAAGTTAAGAACGTCGAGTGTAGTTACAAGGGCACACTGGAGGACAGCGACTCCAAATAAACCTTGCTGGTTCAGGAATTCATCATGCTTGTTGAGCAAATGAGCCTTATTATCATGCCCATGTGGTAACATCTGGTGGATAGGCTGGATGGTGGATGTTGAGATGTTAGGTAGAAGAGAGTCCCTGCTATAGACATTATGAAAAGGACCCCAGGTGTAGATGAGAGGAAATATTGGGGAAGAACGTGGCACATGCACCACACATGTTCAAGAATTCAGCCTTGGTAGCATTCCCATGACGTAACACCTTTTAAAGGGGCAGGATGGTGGATGCTGAGATGTTAGGAAGGGAATATTTCTTTCTCTTGGTGTGATGACGACTCCAAGTTCAGATGTGAGGTCACAGTGGAAGAGAGCACCGCGGGTCTACAACACTTGGTAGGAATTCATCATACTTGTTTAGGAAATCAGCCTTGGTAGCCTTCCCATGTAGTAACACCTGGTGGATGGGCTGGATGGTGGATACTGAGATGTTAGTAAGGATAGTTATGATATAGAGGACTTTGAGTGTAGATGCGAGGACACATTGGAGGAGCGCGCCGAAGGACTCTGGGACATGAACCTGAATGCTCCCCGTGGAGCTGCCGAGGAAGTGGAAGTGTGTAGCTGATGGATACAAATGAGCCACTCCATTGCTGCATGTGGGAATAGAGTATCCTATTGTGTCCCAGCAAAATAACTGCTCATTCTTTCCTCCTGAGTGGTAGGAGTAGGACATATATCTGTTGGACACACACACAACCCTCAATATCCTTCTCATTTATAACACATGTAGGTCACTTTGGGGTGAGAAGCTTCATTATGCAGATCATATGCACATAGGTTTACATTAAGTTACTTTTTCTTAACCCAGATTTTGCAGTCATAAATTAGGTATTACTTAATTAAGTAAAAAAAAAAAAAAAGAAAGAAGGAAAAAGAAAGAAAAAGTTCAATGTTCATACCAGCAGCTCAGAGATTGATAGCTAGATTAAACAAATTTGTTCTTTTTTCTTTCAAGTGGGAATTTGGTTTATTTTAAATTAACTCACAGATTCTATGTTTCTAGGAACACTGTTGCTGAGTCAAACTGGAGTGAAAAACTAATCAAGGTGATTTTAATACCATTTTTGTGCAGCCCTACTTTAACCTGTCAAAGGCAGCTATAAAGTGGACTGGAAGGAATTGGTGTTGGTGATAGTGGTGACCATTAAACTCTTACCTGTCTTAATGATGATACTTTCTAAAAGGATAGATTCATTTGAATCCCAGACAACAAACCTAGTGTCAGCAACAAGACATCTCACAATGTTCCAGCACGTGCTCTGTTGATCGTCGTAGAGGCACCATAACTCCCTCTCCATTCCCTTACATCTCCCTGTTACTGCACATTGTGTTTAGGCCATGGAAACAAAAGGCCATGCTGATGAGAGATGGGGGTGCCAGAAGAATGAGTATGTCGATACAGAATGTTGTGAGACTTAGCGAGATGGTGTGTGCCACGCTAAGAAATGACCACCAGCTGGAAAAACATCTAAGCTATTCGAGATCGAATCAGAATTGATCCCAGCCTTACCATACTCTGTGTATAATGAAGGCATTTGGAGCACGTCCTGTTTTTTGATTCTGGGAAAGAGGTATAGCCACACAGATTTTAAATGCGAAGGTGAAGGCAAAGAGCAAACAGCCTTGGTTTTAAAAGCAGAGAGAAGGGTCTCCTGTGCCACACAGATGTATTCCACCTGCCTTTTTTTCCAGGGCAGATGCTTCCACCATGCTGAAAGGGTTCTCTCCGTTCTGCAAATTGGCTCACTGAGCACAACACATCCTGGTGCTTTCTGTTTAGTCGGCAGCTTGATGGCCAAAAGCTCTTGGCAAGAGGTGATGCTGAGACATAGAGCATCATGGGCTTTAAAAGTTGGTGGGTGGGTGGTAATGCAGGGGTTGTAAAGTGAAACCTGTGGCCCCTTGTTCTTGTCATGGCTTCCCTTAGACAGCCAGTGCTCGGATTAATTGGCAAGGCATTGGAGAGGGTGGCATTTTAACCCTGTTTTGGGACTCGTAGAGCAGCAACATGCCATGCCAGCAGTTGAGAACTGCAGCTGTTAAAAGGTAGAGCGCTTCTGTTGTCTCCGTATTCACTGTCCTATCATCTTTTGGGCTCTATTCTAGTTAGTAGGATTAGACAACTATCTTCTTCATTAAAGTCAAGATGAATTCTTGTTTTTGGGAATTTAGTTGGATTTATCAGGAGCAAGACGTTCTAGATTACAGAAATATTACATGAGAAAGCAACCTTACTCTTCTGCTTTTGCATGAAAGAACAATGTTTGATGTACACCCTACATCTTGCTAAGCAAATGAACCTGCTTGTTTTTTTATCGAGCTCTGCTGTGAGTATGAGGCTTTGTGGCTTATTCTGAAGCCCTTGACCTTTCCTGATCCTCCTGCCTCCTCTTTGAGCCATAGCACATCTCCCTCTCTCAGTCTTGTTTATCCTCTCACCTCTTCGTCCTCCCACATACATCCTCACTGTCCCTCCCTGAGATTTCTCTCTCTCACTCTTATGCCTAATTGCATCCCTATTTGCCCCAGGGGATGGCCTGGGTAGCGCAATCCTCTCCACTGTCCCCTCGCAAATCCATTTGCACCCTCTACCAGCCAGGTCGCTTTCATGGGCTGCCCTGGAGGAAATATCGGATGACCTCACTTTCCAGCAAAAGCAAGGGAACCTGGGGAGCGCAATCGGATGTGAGGCTCTTCTCTTTTCCCCTCTCATATCCATCTGCCCCTCCTGCCAAGAATTCCTGCTTTCAAGTACAGGGCAAGGTCAGAATCATACACAACATGGAGTGCTGGTAACAGTTACAATGCAATATCCACATAGATATGTGAAATATTCAATTCCTTACTCTTTTTGGATATTTATTTATTTATTTTTGCTGGGATCTGTTCTCAAGTGCAAGTATGTTTTAAAAAGCCCTCGTTATCCCACTTTAATTCCAAGAGATCTGGGTCTTATTGGTATCTTTCTGACAATTGGAGGCATGAAAGTGGGTTTTGTTGCAGTGCTCTTTTTTTTATGTCTTGGAGACTGAAGTGAAGTGCAGAGTGAGTTGAAAGAATGAGGTTGACATATGCTACCCATGAAACTACACTCTGTGAATGATGAACCCATTTGATCATTTTTAAATGTCAATTTTTTTGCCATCACCCCCTCAAGGTGTTTAGATTTTCAAAATGAAATAATCCAGAAGTGCTGCATCAGATATTAGTATTCAAATGGAGAGATTCATTTCTCTAACTTTACCCAGCTTTTCTGTGCATGCTGCATGGAATAGCTCCTAGGATAGCACGCCATTATGGATGTGTGTACAGACGTGGATTCCTGCTGAAATAATGCCAAAAAGATGCCAATCTCCTTTTTAACGGGGCAGATATTTACAGATACTTTATCCTGACAGAGAGTTTTGATACTTTTGACATATTTCTTCAGAGACATCTGGCAACATATTGAAGAGACAACAAAAAAAATGGTACGTCCATGCTGGTGCTGGTGCCTATCCAGCCAGTCACTCATAAGGTGCATGGAGAAAGGAAATGTTAGATGTCCTGCCTGGTCCTCTCTCTACCTGATTGAAAAGCAGTCAGGGTTAAATTGTGCTTTGCTTCATGTCAATTTCTGTGAAAGGAGGGAAATGTGTTGCTCCTTCCATCTGAAAATGCCATATTTGTCCTCTCAGACATGTCCAAGCCAGAACCTACCCACTTTACACCTGCCCGCAGTGACAATTTGAGTGAAAAGTGAGATGGCAATGTTGTTGGCTCTTGTCTTAGAAGCCTCTGAAGGTATAATGAATGTGTTCCTTTAACAGGCTTTCTTTTTAGCATTTGGAAAACGACATGTCAAAATGACATCTCAGACAGGGAAGAAAGGTAAAGGAGAGTGCTGAACTGCTGAACTACTGAACCCTTTAGCATATTAAGTACACGCAAGCTGAGTCTTTGCTTCATAATCAGCATTTCTTACATATACGCTTGATATATGGATTTTACCAGTCTCACCCATGTCAAATGTTCATTTGCTAGGATAGAGGTTTGCGATAGTATCGGACTCATAGACAGCTCGGTGACAGGTCATTGCTGTTTTTAGGAGGTGATGTATGCCCCTTGGAATGAGTTTATCCTGCATGTACTATGCATCAGTACATGCGCTTGTAATGGTTATGGTTATGTGTGTAATAATCACGACAGCTATTGTGCAGCTGCCTAAAATTTCTTAAAAGGTCTGCATGAAGGAGAAAAAGAGAGAGACCGTGATGAAAAGAGAGCATGCTTGAGTGTTCCAGAGTGGCCACTGACTGCAAAGTCAGCACAACAAGTTCAGAGATAGTTGACAGTTGCTGGCCATAGGTGCACCATCAATATACAAATAGTTCTACACTACTGACAACCCTGTCCAGTCAACCCGAAAGTATGCTACCACACCACTTCATCCCACCCTCATTATAACACCCAGCAAAGTTTGTCTCTTGCAGCTGTTTAACGGCGGCACGTCTGTTTTTGTTTGTTTTCTCGCTGTAAGGTTATTGCACCTTTATGGTTGATTGGGGGGTTGGAATAATCCTCGACATCTGTTCGAAGAGGAGGTTAGTAAGGTGGGGAGCGGCGGGGCTGAGCTTGGCTTTTATTTCCTGGACCAGGCCTCTGCTCTCAGCACTGAGGTCGACATGTTGACTTTTAATGCGAGAGCGATGCAAAAGGAGGGGGGTCTCTAATGGGCTCCAAGGTCACAGTAGGACCTTCGCCCCTGGCTTTTTCTCTCACAAAAGGTTGAATCCTTACTAATAATGATGTTCAAGAGTTCAAATTCCACCACGTTTGTCCACAGAGTTTTTACTGTGTATGAACTCAAGTTTACTAAAACTTTGTATAGGGTCTTCACGCTTAGTTGTCGCCAAGACACGCACGTCAGTTAGTTTCAGATGTCTGATGCATGAAGCCAAGAGCCAAATCATTTCAACCCGCTGTTCATTCAACGTCACAGGGCAGCCAAACATGCCTGGAGGAATGTGATCTTGCCAATATGCATGAGGTCTAATTGACAGGGGAGAAAGGAAGGTGCTAGTCAGAGAGCATGGCCAATTATGCCATTTTGGACCCCCAGCCAAACACGGTTATACTTTTAACAGGGTTCTCTCTCTCTCTTGACAAAAGGGTGAACATTTTACCAATGCACCAAGAGTTCGAGATTCCTCCATTACTTTCTTTTCTGCTGTTAAACTCTCCTTCTTCTCTACTAAGTTGTAGAAGTATTAAAGTTCATAATTTATGCACATCTTTCTATCAAATTCCTCCCTGGTATTGAATTCCCATCTTGTTATCTTTGCCAGGATAGAACATGAGTCTTTGCAGAGAGAAGAATTTCTGACTTTTAACAGCAGGGTTTCTCCATTTCATCATGTCATCTCTCCCTTCAGCCACGATGAAAGTAAAACCGTTCTGAATCAGAAGGCCCGGGTTTCTCAGACAGCACCTTGGGTTTCTTCCCACTGCCTTGGCAAGCTAGGTATCTTGGTCCTCCAGAAAGTGTGCTTCTGGTTTCCTCCGGTGCCCAGCATGCCAAAATGAAATATAGAAAGCCAGCCATGACCCATTAGTGTATTTTGCATTCGATACCTTGTGGTTGTTTGCAAACCGATTGCATTCGGTGTTATTATTAATGATTTTTCATTGGTAAATGAGATCGATAAGCTAAAATCTTGGCAGCATCAGATACACCGAGGATATTGACCACAATGCAATTAATTTAGATTACTTGAGCAAACTGCCTAGTCGAATATGAGCGAAAACAAACGTATTGACGGATTGTATTTCAAATTAAGACGTTAGAATCGCTTAATTACATAAGTGAATTATTTAGGCAAATTAGAAGATATTGAACTATGCAAAAACGCGGTACTTTGCCAAGCGCTATGTGACAATCCTGCCCCTCTCTGACATTCGGATCTTTTCAGTATGTCTGTTTTGCATTCGTCTGACAGAATTCCAGAAACTCCTCTGCATGAAGAGATCAGAGCAGAATGAACTTTTCCCCTCGTACTGTCACTGTGGTGAGCTGTCAGCGTGGCGCAAACGCGCTTGGTTTCACTCACATTCAGTTTGTCAGAGACAATGCGACTGCTGTCAGACATTTTGATCTGAAGAGATGCTGTTTAAATCATGAGAATCTTGTGTCGCCCCCCCACACACACTTTTCTGTCTTTCCTCTCCCTATAATAGAGTATAATGAGGTTGAATGGTGAATAATCTGATCGGTGTTGATAGCATCAGTCACCCTTGTTGTTTTCTCTGCTCTCTTGGTTTGAGCAAAATGACAAATGCCCCGGGTGAAAAGTGAATGGTTTCCTGTCACAAGTAATCATGCGGTTGTCTTTCAGGCCTAGCCTCCTTTTATTTGCCGTGATTAACTTTGTGGGAAAATAATAGCACATAGTTCAGTCTTCCTCTTGTCTTCTTTGCGCCGTGACAGCTGCACCTAACTGAGATCAACTACACTCAACTGGAGACGGATATTTTGACATATCAAACTGTGTTACTGAAGCTGAGAGACGTTGTCTGTGCATACCGTACACTTGTGATTTGCTGAATGGCAAACACCTCTTTCTCTCACGCCTGTCGTTGCTGATCAGAGCTCCGAGGCCTTAACGCACTGCGTCTCAGTTTGATGATAATGGTTACATTGTGGACTGAATGTCTTTGTTTCGTGCCATTTCATTTTGTTTTACTTGATCTTCTGAATGGAAATCCCATGAAGCTTTTCTTATTTCACTTTAAATCCATATGTTCCAACTTGTTTTATGCAAGTGCTAAAAAAAATAAAGCTGTGATTGTTATTGTGTAACCGCAGCATCTGTCAAGGTTTTAATTTATTTATTTAATTATTTTTTTTTGTCTTTCTTCTCTTGCAGGAAATTGCAGCTTACTTGATAACCTTTGAGAAGCATGATGAATGGTTAACAACATCCCCTAAAACAAGGTAAGGCGTATATTCCGTTCCATATAAAGATGGGAGCATTTCTTTCACGTTTCATGGCCCAAAGTAGGCTATTAACTGGAGTTTCTTCTAATCACCCACTTGAGATTCTCTCTCATCTTAAAAGTTGGGTGTTTGATATTGGTAGCCATTCATGCCAGTTTCAAAAGCTTAACTCTTTTCTTTGAGTGAGTGCTGACAGGTAATGGAATATTAATGTGGACTAATAACTCCAAATAGCCTATTAGCGAAGCTCTTAGCACGCAGCTTCGCTCTCATCTGCTCTGTTAACACCATGCTAATGCGTTCGTATCTAGCTGCAAATTAACCGCTTGTTAATAGATAAAAGTGTGAGACAAGCGCTGTCCATGGTGGGTAGAGAGGAGGAAACAAAGATCTGTGTGTGTGTGTGTGTGTGTGTGTGTGAACATTTTCAACTGATCGCTCTGCAAAGTTACTGATGAAATTTTCAGGTCTGACTCATTCTTAAGTCGTAGCTGTACTCAGAACCTGTGGAGCCAGAGGTATCTGTTAAGTCTCAGTCAGTGTGTCTCCAGATAAAATTCTCCTGAAAATGGTAGTGAAGCAGGCCAGTGGAGGTTGCGTGTCTGAATGGGTGAGTCTGAAAAGTAATACCCATGCTGTGTGATTCTTATGGGAATGATCTCAGCTAAGGCGACAGAGCTAAGATGGCAGCATGGTACAGCTCAGCCTTAGCAAAGATGGCAGTTTTTCTCGTGTATTTAAGTAGCATATTTGGAATCATTTGTATTTGGTGGTTGTATGTAAAGATTGACTGTATTATGGCATAGGGTCATCATGTAAACTGATTTTGAGAGCAGAATTGCTGTAAACCAGATCAGAATTGCTTTACGGCTATAAATTCTCTGGTAGCACCATGTGGACTTAATCAGAACAATGGTACCTTCTGTGTATAAACATTGAACAATGCAGCAGTTTGCGAACCTCTGACCGACTTGCTAGGAATGAAACGGACAGTTTTAACCCACTGCGTTTTTTGCTAACTAGCAAGGAAACATACTATGATCTTGTTGCTGTGTACACTCTTGCTAACTCACAGGAGGGAAATCATAACCATAACAAGTCCCTCCAGAATTTAGAAATTTTGCTAAATCAATGGAGCTGCACAATATTCGCAGGAGCTAGCAATTTTCCAAAAATAACAGCATTTTTTTTTTGCAAATTTGGGCCAAGACACGCCATGTGACGTCATCACGACGCGCATTCAGCCAAAGCCCTCTTCAATTCACGTGCGTCTAACATGAGTACAGCTAAAAGGTCTCGTTTACCAACAAACATCACTGCGAAATGCCGTGCAAAACAATTCCGTGCGATTGCGATTTCGCCAATTCAAGCAGTTTTCCACAAAAAAGGAGTAAAAACACTGCAAACTGCATCCCAAATGTAGAAAAAAAGCCTTTTTGGCTGTAACGATCTCAAAAACACTGCTGTACTTACTATAAAATAGCAGGTTATAATTCATGGTTCAGAAATGCTTTGACTCGTAATGCTTTCATGACTTGAGTCTTGCTTTCTGAGGAATAACTAACATTTGCATTATCTATTATTCACCAGACCTTTAACATTATCAGCAATTTCCACTAAAGTACCGCTTTAATTTAAATAATCTTACGCCTCACGTGCAAACAAAATATTCGCATATATTCGACATACGAAATGCTGCATTTTATACAGATTTATGGTTGTTTCATTTCAGCCGTTCACGTAGGTATACTTGTTATATATGTTATGTATCAGTGCATTCTGAGCATGTGCTGTTCAGCCGTGACCCTGGGCCACGTTTCTGTAGTCTAACAGCATGCAGCCCATTCGATGCATTTCTGTTTTTCTTCCACTCTTACTGTAAATTCAGCAAACTATTCTTAATGTTATTTACTTGCTAAATTCCAGGAGCATGATGAAAAGAGAGCAGGGTCACTGTGAATACACAGGATCAAGAACGAGAAAATGTATAAGAGCTTCATTAGACAGAGAAGGGGGGGTTATTACAGGTCAAAGAGATGATGACACAAAATGATATTCCTCCTTCCCTCATTCACCAATTTATGCATTGTATCTTATAGGGTAGTGTTTTGCAATGCTGAGCATGTACTGTGTGTGTGTGTGTGTGTGTGTGTGTGTGTATGTGTGTTTCTACTCCAGGCATGAGCCTCCTGACTCCTGTCCTGCAAGTTTATATTGTAGACTAGCAGAACAGAACAGACACAAACACAGTCACACAAACACACACAGTCTCTCTATTTCTTCCATGACGAATCCGCGCTTCACTCCCAATTAGCAGCAGCCGCTCTTCGCCTATTAGACAGCTCTGGGCCTCACTGCTTCTGTGCCAGACTCTGAGCACCACTTGGTTACTTGCTTACTTCCTTTCCTTCCAGTTTCATCCAGGGAGTGCAGACCGCCACAGATAAAATAAAAACTGACCACGAGTCTTAGTGCTTTCTGGCTTTCTCTCCCGTCACATACTCCCTTCTGTCTCTCTCTCTCTCTCTCTCTCTCTCTCTTTCTGTCTGCTCTTATTAACAAACCTCATTCATGTGCAAATGGACTGTGGGTCCTGCAACATCCAGCCAATTTTCTCTATGCCTCCATGCCTGTAAGGGACATCGATAATGGGCAGGAATAAAGAAAGTGCCAATTATAAGACATTTCCTTGTATAATTGCAGAAAATTAGGTAGAGAGCACCCTCTTGGCTTTTTAGCATAGCTACAAAAAAAGTGAAATCAAGTCTGTTTCTCTTCATTCATTTATTACTGACACGGGATTCGGTGTTGTACATTTATTCCTGGCCGTAGGGGGTGTTAACAGCAGACCCGTTCACACGGCATATGGGCTGAAGGTCACTCTGCATTAGTAATCTTTATAGAACATGTATTTTATAATTGATATGTGTCTCTTTGCTCTTGGTACAATTATATTTTAAGCTTGGGGGAGGCTGCAGGATAATGATGATGATGATGATGATGATGATGCTCACATAATTTATAATAGTTCTTACAAACGAGCGTGGATTTGTTGGCTTTCACACAACTGAATTCATCTAGCATTACCCATTGCTTTGTTATTAAAGGTATACCTGGGACATTAGCTGGACTGTTAATCATCCGGGGCTGAGCCCATGTTCTTCTCCACCACAAAACATTCTTCTAAATAGAACGTTTCCATGCATGTGAGGGTTAATTGCTTAAAAATGTGAAAATTGGGCAAAAAGTTGCATTTATCATAAAACCTGCCCCTGGTGTTATCACTCAGTGCGTTTACATGGACAGCAATAATCCACTATTAACCCTATTAAGACGATACTCTTATTAAGAAACTAGCATGTAAACAGCAATTTTTTATTACCTTAATCCGATTAAGGTCATACTCGAAGTAAACACAAATCGAATTAAGACATGTGGAGTATTCCTGTTTTAGTCGCATTATCGACGTGTATAACAGACATGTACACCCACGGTAGCGCACGCACGGTACACACATGGTAGCGCTCAACCGTTTGACGGCAAACAAGAGAGCACGGCTGCGTCCCAAACTGCGTACTTGCCTACTATAGGCCTGTAGTAGGAGCTACAGGCCGCGTACTTACCTACTACATAGTACGTATTTCCTATACATGTAGGAAATACGTACTATGTAGTAGGTAAGTACGCGGTTTGGGACGCAGCCCACGGTTTCAAGCAGTCGTCTATTTGCACGTATAACATGACTAATAATTAACCGCACTTGAAGCGTTCGTAAAAAATCTTAATAAAAACACCCAAAACTGTATATGGTCCAATAACGAAGACGAACTGTATGTTAATACGTGAAATTCTGAAGGGAATGTCGGACGGCGTGGAGCGGTGACGTAATGACGTGTCCCGTTAATCGATCTATGTTCTATAACATGTAAAGCGGGAAGATGAGAGGAGTATTCTAAACGTGACTCTTGTCACGTGACCTTAATCACGATATTGTCTTACTCAGAATAAGGTCAATAATTAGATTACTGCTGTCCATGTAAACGTAGTCACTGTTTGCAGGACTACCTGACTGATAAAATATAAAACTAAAATATTATATAAAATATAAAACTAAAAATTGAACACGAGTCTAGGCTACAATAGTTTGGTGTCATGTGTGTATATATATATATATATATGTGGGGTTTTTTGTGTTATTTATTTATTGATTTAAATAAGCATATGTCCATTTTTCCCCATGCAGCGTATCTCCATTTTTCACACTGACTGTGAGCTAGCGTTTGGCAGAATTCAGAGCTGTCAGCCAATAAGACACGAGTATTTCCACGTGTTTTCCTGTAAACCCTGTCTCATTGGTCTCTCCGCCGTTCACTGAAGATAAAATACAACACTCTGTTCGGTGAGGATACAAAATGACAACACCCTCATCTTCTTTTACTGACGTTCAGTTACGAATGCCCAAAGCCAGTTTTTCAACCTAATCTCTATTTAGCACAACTGAAGCGATTACGTGATTACCATGAAGAGGTCTAGGTGTGAAAAGGAATGAAATGAAATTGAAGTAAAGCTTTTCTGAATGGAGGAATTTGTCATTATTTGTTAAGAAACATTGTAATGTGGGACTCATTGCATATTAATACTACAAAACACTAGTACAAGTGTGAGTAACTGAAATTACTTTACTGTGTTGTACTTTACAAGCACTGGAAAGAACTGCCATAAGACTGTCCTTAAACGAAATCTCTCATGTATATCTTATTTTAGGAACTTAGTGTATTTTAACTGTTGTTTTAAGCAACTGCCCTTAGAATTTCATCATAGGTGAGTTTTAAGTGAATATGTTCTTTTCTCGGTAGGGACGTGTGTGTAATGACACATATGCTTTAGATATCATCTACTGTTCAGAGATCAAACTGCAAAACCCTACAGCAGTGGTCACCAAGCATCTTCCTTGAGTTTTCATGTGAGTAGGTCCATGTACATTCATATCAGGATGGATACATAGATGGATAGATGGATGGAGCTGCTATGGCTGTTGCACCAGGTCTGACTAAGTAACATCTACCCATCTGCAGTGACTTTGATTGACAGGCCCTAAGCGATTCTTGCCTGTGGATCTTTGTGCAAGGTCACGGTCGAAAGGGCATAGGCATGGGAGTCTAAACGCTTTCACACATTTTGTCCTAGAATGTGTCTTCATACAGGTCATTTGCTCCAGCGCTCCACAGGCAAGATGAAGCCTGCCTCCATCTGCAGTCAGAGAACAGAGAGCTCAGCAAACCTTGGAGGTGGTAATAGATATGCAGGTCACGGGTGGAGACACTGTGGGCCTGTGGGCCCATGTACAAACACACACACACACACACATACACGCGTACATGTGTATATATATATATATATATATATATATATATATATATATATATATATATATATACATATATACACACACACACTTATGTGAACATGGGGGAAACATGTAACAGCTCCAGGCCAGTGGAAAAAGCAGAAAGAATGTGAGATTTGTATAAACAAGAGAATTGGGGCTACAGAGAAAAGGGCCTTATATATGCTGTGTAGAGAAATAAATAAATATTAAAAATAGAAGTAGAGGCATTCTGACATCCAGCCATAGTAAACGTGTATAATGTATTGTACTGCTGGAATGTGAGGGTGGGAAAGTATTGACATAAATAGCACATTATTGCTGCGTGCGTTAGACATTTTACCCTTGAGTCTTCATCTGTTTTTTATTAAATCAGTGCTTTCATTGTTGTTCATGAGCGATCACCCAGTACTCATCAAATACACGCAATGGGCCTCTTTTCTCAGACGTTTCTAAAAGTTTTGTGTATATATTCTCATAGGCCAGACCGAACTATAAATTCCTGCCAGATTTACAAACGTTTCTGTAACTAGGTGCTTTTCTTCATACACCTGTGCATATGGTGATCAATAAGCCTGTAAATTCCCAAGCGCGTTCATGGCACAGCTGAGTTTTTATCTTAGTTTTAATTTAGCGACGCCCACAAAACACCTTCAAGTTAAACTCACACAGAGCTGAAAAATAACAAAATGACAACTACATGGCAGAAGAGAGCTTCCTGTGTGTTGTGCTGTAAATTTTCCAGTAATACAGCGTAGCCAGTGTCGCGCATCAGCTGCCCACTAACTCTTCCTTCTTTTATTTCTTTTGTGCTAATTGAATGACTAGTCTGATTTGGATTTGGATTTCATTCAAGTCATTAATGTGAAATGATTGTGTTTCACAAAATATGAATCGGATGTGTGGGTGCATTTGAAATAAATAAGCAAATTAAACTCGACTATGTGTGCCCTGCGATGGATTGGCACCCTGTCCAGGGTGTACCCTGCCTCGTGCCCAATGCTCCCTGGGATAGGCTCAAGGTTTCCCCGTGACCCTGAAAAGCATTAAGCGGTATAGAAGATGGATGTAATGTCCATATTGATAATTATACGAATTATATGATTTCTGTGAAGCCTGTAAATGGAGGATTAGTGAGTTGCCTCATATGTAAGTTTACACGAACTCTGGTGCGCTCATAGATTACGAAAATGTTCCCGATATAACGATTTTTAACGAATCGATATAATTAATGAAATGGAAGACAAATAAATCTGGTCACCTCCAGCTTAAAAAAATTAGGCCCATTGTCCAAATTTCTTTATTTGATGGATTTCAGAAGGCAGAAAAAGACAAATACGGACAAACTTCACGACGTGACAGAATTGCATACTGCAAGGTGCATATAAGTAATACATTACGTTATAATTATAATCATAAATAAATAGAAATAAATCAGAAACCTGCTGAGAGAGAAAAGCTAAGCGCCCTCTGAATGATGTGCTCAGTTCCTGTAATACACATTCCCTTTCAGATAGGAAGTACAACAGTGTTTAAAATCAATACAAGCGCTCTCACGCTGACTGCTGGAACAGCATGCTACAGCTAATTCAGGCCATACCTGCCAAAGGCCAGAAAAATCTCTCCCAACTCGGGCTGCACACTCTAATTTACGCTGGCAGCCTCCTCTGTTCCATTACCATTAGAGGGAGAGCTCTGCATTAGGTGTTTAATGAAAGCCAAGGCCACTGCCTGATTTAGCAGCATGGATAAAGCGGGCAGTATGAAGTCGACTGTGTGAAAAGAGCTGAGGCTCAGTGACCAAGGCCATCATCCACATCAGCACTGGCCAAAGCATGCTGTGTTTTTCTTACTGTAGTTATTTATTTAGCCCCAACTGGAATGTTATGATGATACTGTGAGGCACAGGGACGGCAATAGTTACTGTCGGATGTGCATAAATATCTAGGATCCTGTTTTATCATAAAGGCACAGTTAACAATACAAAAGGGTTTCCGAACAAGCGGAACATCTCAAATTCAGGCAAAAGTATTAACTGCATTTTTTCTTCCCGTGTTCATACTTCGAATTCCTTTATAAAATATACTTCATTTAATCTTCACAAGTTTTTTTTTCATCTACAAATAATTAGGTATGTTAGTGGCCTTTCATGGTTGATTCATTTGTTCATTACCTTTGCTAATGTGTCCCTGATTATGATTTTTTTTTTTAAGCCTTTAAAATAATCTGTAATTGCTTAATATGTTTGTTTAATGAGTAAGGAAATAAGTAAATGGCCTTGGCTGTTATTTCTACGCTTTCAGTTTCACTGAAAAATTGGCATGACCTAGAAATATGCACAATTATTCAATTTACAGTACAAAGGTCCTCATGACCTCCTGCAATCTCACTACCTTGATAGTTAACTACATGTGGGCATAGGATAGTTCCCATGTTTCACATGTAGATGAGTGCTATATTTGCATCTGGGTCTCAGTGTACATCTTCATTGACTCAGGGACTTCAGCCAAACCTGTAATAATATACCATACCAAACACCATTTGTTTCTCACTAACATTAGCCTAAATCAGCTAGCTATCTAACTAGCTTAGCAGCCAGGTTGTACTGCGCCACCCTTTCATGATATATACTGTATCTGATATGATGGTTCGAGCTGTCAAGGTTACATATCTCACGGACTGAACCAATTTTAAATGAAAAATATGACTGTAATGTGCTGGCAGGATGCAAGAGTGTAAACTCAGCATGGGGTTTACTGTAGGCTGTCCAAAACTCATTGTCATGGTTTAGTGTAGGGGTTAATACACATGCAGGTAATATCAAAAAAGGGTCATCCATAAAATTTAAAACAAAAAACAAAAAAAACAATAACAGGGAGTAATCAGAAAGAAAACAAAGCTCAGTAATGCAGATAAAAAGCAATAAAACTTTGCGACGAGATAAAGGAACAGGTGTGTATAAATAACCAAACTAATTAAGGGATGACAAGGGACAGGTGCACACATCAGGAGAACGACAGGCCAGAGACATGACAAAAACCAAAATAGCCATAACAAGCAAAATAAACGACAGATGCTTGAGAGGCGACTTTAATTCTGTGAAATGTAATGAACATATTGATCTATATATGTGTGGCAGTCTGTGAAAACTCATCCGATGTTGCTCTGGCTGAATTCTGGCACAGCAGGAAGGAAATTTCACCAAAACGATTTTGTAATGCTTTCGTTTATTTTTTCATGATGCCTAGGCATTCTTCCTGCAAAGATGTTCTATAAGGAGCCAGTTCAACTAATGTGTTAAAAAAAAACAACAACCAAAAAACCAACAAAAAAACCAAAACAGCCCGTCTTCCTAAAGACATCTCTAATCTTGCTAAGCGTGATTTCCTCACACTGCGAACATCGCGCTTTGATCAGGTTGTCGGATAGCTACGTGCAGTAGTTTGTAATCAGATACAAGATGTCAAAATGTCCCCAGTGCTCCTGCAGCACAGTCAGAATTCAGTTTTTAAAGGAAATTTTCTCCTTATTCACTTTTGGGGTAACCAAATATTAAAATGCTATAAATGTAATAAAGAGAAACATATTTCTGTATATAGTGGAAAACGCGAACATGTGAAGGGTCTCCCCAGGCCGCCACACATATAACAGGAATCAGCCGAGACTAGTTAACTATTGAAAATGTTTTGGAGAGGAACGTACATCAAACATATTCATTCAGAGAGTGAAATAAAAAACATACAATGTACTAAAATATTCAGAACATTTTTACTCATGAACCATTTCTTACTTCTTAAGTAAAATGCAGGACACAGACATATAAACTATGTGGTTTTTTTTTTTTTTTTTGAGTATTACCTGAGAGCCAGTGAGTACTAGATCACCGCAAACTCAATAAATTGTTTCACTGAGAATGTCAGTCTTTCATAGCCGGGTATTGTGGATACATTTAGTACTTCTTTTTTTTTTGGGCAATCTGACATGTCAGTTAAGTGAAGAATGACAACATAGTGGGTTATGGAGAAGATGTATCAACTGGATAGCCTCCTTATGTCTGGGTGTTTATATGTCATGCGTTATGTGATGTGCTGGAAAGTATAGGATTGGAAATGTATGCTGAATGAGTGAGAGGGAGCGAGAGAGACGGGAGGAAAGAGGGGAGAGGTGGAGCACTCCGCTCTCTGTCGAGCTTGCTGCTGCTGCCGTATATTGAAACTATCAAACAATAAGTGCCTCTCCTCTGAGGACCTGCAATGACACTGGAGTCAGCAACCCCCTTGTCCCAGTGCAATTCTCTCTCTCTCTCTCTCTCTCTCTCTCTCTCTCTCTCTCTCTTCACAGCATTCTCACACAGCACAGCTCCCAGCAGAGCATTCCCAAAGACACAGCTTTTATTAAAACCTGCTGCAGTAGTGTTGTCCCATAGGCAGTGCCAAAGCAATGACAACACACACACACACACTCACACACACACACACACTCACACAAAAGCCATAAGGCTACTAAATGAATAATGTGTACAGTTGTATGTGCGTGTGAGAAGTGCAGCCAGGGCTATTGCTTGATTATGTCTCTATTTAAGTGGAAGCATGCTCTCTCTCTCTGGCCATACTGTAGGTTTCCACAGGTTTCTGGATGGAGGGGCGGGATTGAGAGTGTGTGCGTGCAGTGCGACTGGCACTGGCGCTGCACTGCACTGAGGGAGTAAGTGCTGTCACATGCTTGTGGTTCATGGTTTGTGGCATTCATGGAGTTCCACAAGGAGAGAGAGGAAACAAAAATAGAAGGAGAGGTGCTCCAATGAGACTCCCAGTGACGTGAGGGTTAGCATATAAGGTTGGATTGGAGAGACAGGTTATCTGTTCCACCCTACTTTTATAGCTTTCTTTCTTTTTTAAAAAATAAATAAATTGTATGAAAAGTTGAGTGGGACATTCAAAATGTTGGCTGAAATAATATTATCAGCGTGGCTGTTCATAATTGAATGAATTTAATATTTATCGTGCATTTATTTATTTATAGCATTTTTTTTTTGTGCTTTTTATGGGGTTTATTTAACATTTTATTAGGTTTTACGAACCAGGGTTAAATACGCATGTAAATAAAAGTTTTTATTTTTACACAGAGTAGTAGTAAGGGTATAAATATCAGACGAAATATTCCATAACTGTATATGTAATTATGAAGGGATGGTTGTAAAAAATGATTCAACTGAGCCCAGTTGTGCCAGAATAGTTACCTCAGAAAATACTTACATCATACAAAAGATAAGAAGAAAACGTTAAGTATACTTTAAAGACAACAAGGGGGGGGGTTATTTATTAGAAATTGTACATTTAAAAATTGTACACACATCTACCCTGCGTGCTTGGAGTTTGCGTGTTCTCCCCATGCTTTGAGGGATATGAGGAGAACCCCGGGTGCTCCAGTTTCCTCCCCCAGTTCAAAGACATGTGTTGTAGGCTGATTGCCAATTGTGTGTGCAATTGTGCTCTGCAATGAGTTGGCACCCTGTCCAGGGTTTACTCTGCCTCATGCCCCAAATCCCCTGAGATAAGCTCCAGGCTCCCCGCAACCCTGTGTAGGATAAGCTTTACAGAAAATGCATGGATGGATAAAACAAATGCATTTTCTTAGATCTGAGTGTACAGTGTAGATTTTCCTCTCTTATTTTTGGCTATTCTTAATCTGACATTGATTAATTAATTTGCCTTTTCAAGATTTAAACTTAACTTTAGAGTACATTTTGACAGCCTTTATCTATTTAACAGGCAGTGTTGGACCAAATTATGAATTCAGACCAAACAGACAGCTGCATAACCTGATGAGACATCGGTGGCACAGTGGGACAGCTTTGGGAAGGTTCAAATCCCAGCCCTGTTGGCTCGTTGAGAAGGCGCCTTAACCCTCAGCTGCTCAGTTGTATCCTGCCTCAGTTGTAGGATAAGAGCATCCGCCACACGAGCAAGTGCAAATGATGGGTTAAAATACAACTTGTGCATGTTGGCATAGCTGCATTAATTTAATCATCACTGATGTGGCGTTGTGTAGACAGACAGATAGAGAGTGAGAGAGAGAGATTGATGTAAAAAGAAACAATACCACTACCTTGCTACCAGTAATGTGGTTGGTTAAGCTAGCTAACTGTCCTGTAATGTTCATATGCAGCTAAACGCTGTGATGGACTCAACTTTGTGCAGCATCAACGTTAAGCCACATATAAGAACGACTGAGAAAACCCCGTCAACTTTTGGCAACATTAACTATTTTGGTTACATCAGTATACCCATGGAGCCCTGGAATGGCTGACGTCATTGCCCCACCTCACCACATTAATCCACCTGGGCTAAAAAACACATCGGCCTAAAACAAGAGCTGCCAAGCCCAGGGCCTGACCAAGGGCAAGTGTGTTACCCGCTGGCAAGGAGCACCGTGGATACTGGAGGAAAGACAGTGGAAGAGAAAGTGAGCAGATGAAAAATGGCTCCAGGGGGGAGAGTGAAGGTGATGGAGTGAAAGTGAGCTGGAAAATGGAAACATGTCGATAAGGTGGAAAAAAAACGCGGAGTGAATGAAATGGAGATGCAGCGAGTTATGATAGATGCGGTTAAGGAAAGAAGGGGGGCTTCTGATGCTGGAGGAAGTGAAGGAGAGAAATTGAGGCAGAGTGACATGAGGAAAAATGAAGAAAAGAAAAAGAGAATAGTCAATAGAGACAAAGCTCATGGAATGATGAAGACAACTGACAGATAAAGAAAAATGTGTGGGGCTTTTAAAAATGGGTGAGAGAATTCGTCCAGTCTGTAGATTAGCTGGAAATGCTTGGCTCAGGAACTTCAGCTGCATTTCAGAATTCATTCTCAGCCAGGCCATCACTTAATAACACACTGCTCCACTTTGTGGAGAGTTTGTTTTGCCAGGCGAACACAGAAGGGAGACAAACATTTTAAACTGCCATTAACAGTTTGTAACTTGTCCACAGCCTCTCAATATCTCAAACTGCTGCAGCCGTTGGGGAAGGACTCGGCACGCCGCTGCTTTGTTTACTGCTGGGCCTCGACCTCTGAGGTTAATATAAAGAGTTTCAGGCGCAATTAAAAGAGCGCGAAGCACTACACGGTGCTAACGGTGGGGTGGTGGGTGGAGCCGGCAGGGGCTCCCTGCCTGAGGGGACGGCTGAATAAATAGGTGGGGAAGGGAAGCTGATGTCAAGCAGGTGTTCAAGGAGAAAGTGTTATCCAAGCGGACTGAAACGGGGAGAAGTGCTGCCACTGCAGTGTGATAATAAAGACTTAATTTAATTAGGTCTTCTGCACCGGTGCACACGGTACTGGCTGCCTTTCAGCACGGCCCAGGAGCAAGACTGAGCCACGTATAAAGTGCGAACGTACTTCAGGTCTTTCTCACACTCACCTTCAACCTTTTGTTTTCTTGCTCACCGGCCTTGTGCTTAACAGAGCCGTATTTATTATAGATATCCCTATTTTCAGCACGTTGTGACCTGCAGGGCTGCAGGCTGCTGTCCTGCTAGCATATGCTGAGATGCCTAGTTTGCTTTCTGTAAAGTTCCCGGAAGATACAGGACTATTCTGATTAGCTGGAAGAGGCCTTGTGTTTGGCGAGTACGCAGCACCCAGCGTGGTCCGCTCTCTCCTGGCTCTGAGAATCTTGGCACGGTCACACACCCTGCCCCAAAGCGGAGAGGACATATAACCAGACCGTGGGGCGTGTGGTGTGTGTTATGTAAAAAGAAGGAAAGAAAAATCGGGCCTGGATCCTTTCCAGAGCGCTTCGTGAGTCACCAACAGATCTGTGTGCTCACATCCACACACACACACACTCTCACATGGTCGTGCGCTCCCTGTTCTTGTGTGCCATTTCGGATATCCAGCTGAGGGGAGAGACACAGGAAGAACACGGCGTGCCTGTGTGAGCATGAGGAGAGGAAGTGGGGTGTGGTGGACCCCCCCCACACACACACATACAGCAAAAACTCTCCCTTGATCCATTTTAAGGTGGATATGTGTGCAGTCTGCTGCATCGTTTAACGTCTGGATTGTAACTGTGAGTGAAAGAGATGCCGAGTTCCCGAGGAGCGTGTACAAACGCAGGCGTGACACGCCACAATGATGTCAAAGATCCGGTCCCAATGATCACCTCCCATCTTCTGTTTAAGCACAAAAAAATACAGCTGACTTTTATCCATGTAATTTATTCTGTACCGCCACAGCAGGAGGTGGCAGTAATCTGTATTTATAATCAGAAAAAGAAAAACTGAAGACCCAGTATTGCAAATAAATAAATAAATAAATAAATAAATAATAATCTCACATACTAGGGCTGAAAAACATTGCTTAAAAATATGTTTTATGTTATTATACAATTTGGTGATAAATTTGATTTGACACTTTATTTGAAGGGTACTTACATTAGGCCTTCGTAACACATTTATAAGCATCACATAAATCATCTCTAAACGAATGCTGAATGATTTATGAATGTTATAAATTGGGCAAAATTTTTGTATACGGTATATGAATCTTCCTTTACAAGAAAGAGAGAAGAATTTTATCGTTACACAGTTCAAGGTTGATAGTATGGGGTTGTTTTTTTTTTCTTTCATCTTTATTTGAAAAGTTATGAGTATCTATAAATATCCATTTCATTCAACAGTGTTATAAATGGCAAATTTAATTGAATGACTAACATAGTTACACAATGTACAGAGGAAGGAAATGTACAAAGGAAAACTGGAAAATATTCAATCAACTAATGAATGTGCTTCCTAAATACGTGAACTTGTTCTGAACCAGCGCGTCAAAGTATTTTTATTTTAATTCATTCGTTTTAATGAAAGAAAATATAATTTTATGCGGCTATATCACACAGATACAGTAGAAACATTTCCTAACAGGTGTCAGGTGGATACTTCATCACATACTGTATGTCTCAAAGCTTCGTGAACGTAATGTTAATGTTATTTAACGTTATTATAATATACTTTCAAACGGTATATATATATATATATATATATATATATATATGTATGTATGTATGTATGTATATTCTCCAGCATTGCTGTATATAAAAGATTGATGCAATGTTTATGAAGGTGTTATGAAGACCCATTGAAGACAACACTCTATAGAGTGTTAGTAGATATTGCAATATTTGAAAATCCTAAAGGGATTTTTTTTTTATGTACCCACATACTGTAAACTATTACACTATTACTATTATCATTCAGTGGAAGGGAACGACTCCTCAGCATTATATGAATTTGCATATAGCACTATATGAATATGTATTTTAGTAGATATTCGTTTTACATTAATTTAACTTATTTGACAGAATAGCCTTTATCAGCTTCGGCATGTTAGTATTACAGGTTTGACATTCTCCATAGTCTCCAAGTCTCGAGCTGCTAAAACATTTTTCATCCCTTTGGCAGTGTTTTCACCTGTATGATTAAAATACTATTTGGTACTGGTGACTTTCAAGCTGTGTTCAAATGTGAAAAGTGTCGAAAGTGATTAAATGTACTTTTTTTTTCCCCAAAAAATCTTTTGTACTCTACCGATAACAGACTGGGGAGAAATGTAAGGCATGGGTAAAGAATGTTAAAAGGTGTCTCATACCTCTCATCTTTTTAAAAACCCTCTTTAGTAATAGCCTTGAGTGAGAAAGTGTCTTTTGTAAGGTGGAATATATATATATATATATATATATATATATATATATATATATATATATATATATATATATATATATATATATACACATATATATAATGCTATAAAATCTAAAAATGAAACTGAAACATTTCCGATAAATGTTTCTGATAAAATTATAGTAGTGTCTTCTTGTGTGTTTAGTTCTCTGCAATTATCACGAAGAGGAACGGCGATTATCTGTTTGCTGTGAAGAGCAAAATCAGTCAATTCAAGTACATCATTTCTTTTTCTTACCTGGACTACATTGTTTCTTTCAAGGATGAATGATTAAAATGACAAACCTAGCTGCTTCGTGTCTGTTCTGGAACAATAAAAATGATTTTAGCGCCGTCACTCATGGTCTCAACCCAGCTTGACTACTGCAGCCGTAGAATGCGTTACAGGACGTAGACGAACAAACAAACTTGTTTTTCCAGTTGGTGAAACCTGTGCTCGCTGTATCCTCGGATTCCTGTTCCTTGGTCATCTGAGTGGTATCTGAGGTTGTAGCCCATCAAGCGCAAGGTGTGGTGTGTTTTTTGCGTTCTGAGATGCTTTTCTGCTCGGTACAGTTGTAAAGAGTGCTTATTTGAGTCAGTTCGATCCAGTCTGGCTAGTCTCTCACCTCCAAGGCATTTCCAGTACTCCTGCTTTTTTGTTTTTCACACCAAGGAGTCTGGACCCGACAGCAACGCCACGGTCAAAGCCACGGAGATCACATTCTGATGTTTGATATGAACATTAACTGAAGCTCTCGGCGTGTATCTGACTCATTGGGCAGTTGCATGAACGCATGGGTAAAGTGGCCGGACAACATAGACTAGACATAATCAGTTAAAGTGCATTTAATTTTTTTAATGCTGCAGTGGATTTTACCTGGATACTGTAGACTTGTACCTACGAACTGCTGCTGTAATCATAAAACTGCACTGTGCTCACCCCAGGACTCTTATTTTCAGTATGTTTATACTGAAAACACTTAGTATCGTTTGTCTTCACTTCTTTACAGCCGTATACTGCGATGATTTAGAAAGCCGATATCTGGTATCACCCAGAAGAGGATGGGTTCCCTTTTTGCCTCTGGGTTCTCTCAAAGTCTCTTCCTCGTATTGTTTCAGGAAGCTTTTCTTTGTCAGTGTCCCCTACTGGTTTGCTTATTAGGGATCTAAATCCACATCTGGATTTCCGTAACGCTGCTATGTGACCGTGTCTATTGTTCATACTGCTATACAAATTAAATTCTCTTCTCCTGTTCCATTTCACTCAACTGAACAGCCAATCAGAGAACAACTCTGTTTCATCGCTGGCCTCCAATCCACTCCAATCCAATCAGCACACTTAATTGCTGGCAGTATTCAATGAGTGCCAAAATTCTGTTCTATGAACATTCCAAAGATTCCATAAGAGCCCCTAAGAGACATGCTGGCCTGCTGTTTCTAAAGCAGTTTTCCTTGCATCACAGTCGTTTCTTTTGCACTTTTGCAATATTTATATTGATAACAATGGAGGCGTTTTTTTTTTTTTATTATAAAGTTCACCTAATCCATACCTTTAATATATTTGGTGTTTAAACTGCAAGCTGTAAAGCTTTAATTCACAGTGTGCTGCAGGATTAAGTAGAGAGGGGCTGCCCATTATTAATTTTGCATCACTGAATTAATTATTTTAAGTATAAGAAGCAATTTGATCAATTATTCATTCATTTGTGCCATGTGTATGTTTGAAGGGAAGATTGTGAATGTGAGGCGAACACCATTCCAGATTGGAAAATTAATATTCATACCCTATTTTATACCTTATGAAGTGCAGGATTCAAGGTGTAACTGGCAAATTAAGGTTTAATTAAGGAACGCTAGAAACAGACAGCTCTCTCTGGGGAGACCAGAAGAATTCGGCTGTACTGAATTTCTGCCGCGTAATAATGTCAGTGTGATATCGCCAGCTTATTCTTATAATGCACTTAAATATTCCATTATGATCAAATTGTAAAAAAAATAAAATAAAAATAAAATAAAATTAAATAATTGAAAACACAGTACACGTGACGTCTCAATTCAACTTTAATTATGGAAAATGAATTTCCGCCGCGTCCATCACTGTAGGTGCGAATACGAAACATGTATACACTCGGTACAGCATGTAGACCTCGGTTTATTTGACTGATCGAAGGCTGTATGTCTCAGTTATCAAATGGTTCATCAACGCTTCAGTATGCAGGGTGAATGAAGTGTGTGCGAGTTGGAGTGGAGTTGCTGTGTAGAAAGAGAGAGAGAGGGAGATGTGATGTGATGATGTGGAGGTTTAGAGCAGCCTCGTGTGTCATCTCATGACACCGGGAGATGTATTAATGTGATAGAGAGATGATGAGGTTGAAATGGACATAAAGAATTTCAATTATTTACAGGTGATGTGCCAGTTGAATTGGCAATGAAGTGCCTCGTAAATTACCTTCCCCCTGTAATCAGCCGTTTGGAGGAAATAATGAAATAACGGTGGCCCGAGCAGCGGGAACTGCTGTTCAGCAGTGATCGTTTGACTGGGCGATTTTAGAGCGCAGGATGCACTTAAAATGACATTGGGGTGGGAAAAGGGTTGAAATGACTCCACTGGAATGGAAGGTACTTGAAGCCTCCGACTGTGAGACACATATCGTGCTCTTAGTCCGTTATGACAGTACAAGATGTGTAGACTTCACAGTGTTTATATGTAATGTTTTATCGTGGTTGTGTCCATATCGTGTCTTTTCGAGACATCTAGCCGTCTCAGAAAGCATGTGTGATTGAGATCAGGACTCTACCGCTCCCTTTGTTCTGTATGGAGAACCGCCATGGTGGTGCTTTTTTCAACATGGCAAGGCTACAAATGAATATGTTGTGGCGATTCATTAATATACTGAGGTCACAAGTTAATATTTTGAAACCGTTGCCCCTTGTTAAGCATGACTTTCCTGCAATATATTAACTCAAGTCATACAGTGTGTTGCCATGACTTCAGTATCTCATGATTACATGAACATTATACTCGAACATATATCTCATGAACATTATACTTAATCCATAGATTAGAGTTCATTATTTTCAGGTGAAAACGTCTATTTGCTTTGAGAAGGTGGTGTGGTCTAATGGTATATCCATGTCGCAGTACCAGTGACCCCAGTATGTCTCGATGCATCATTCCACAACGGTCTAATTTGGCGGTTCTGAACCTTTTTGCAAGTTCGACCCACTTTCAAGACTGACGTTGTTTTGTTTTTCTATGCCATATCACCCGGTTCTCGGTAATCTGTGTGCACGGATATCCAAAATTCCACCGGAGGCTTCTCTGTGAATCTCTGTGTACAATCGTTTAAAATAAAAAAGTTTTCTCGCGACCCCCCCTGCTCCCGCTTTGCATCCCCCAGGTTAAGAACCGTTGGTCTAATTCAATTGATTTCTCACTCTCGATGTGTCTCACTCGTTTTTTAAATACAGTTGCTATGTGTTAAGTGTTCCTTGTCGATGAAATACATATATTAAAGCATCTTAACTCATGGCCTCAGTATATGAATTCATAGCCACGACATTATCTTGTTAAAAGTAAACACCATGTCACCTCAGCAGCTCTGTAATTCTGTGTATCATGTGATCTGTAGATGGCACGTGGGTATCAAACAAGAGCAAGTCTGAAATGTCATATTCGAAAAATATGCTGATAGAAATACAGATGTTCTAAGGCAAACTTTTTTTTCCCCCAAAAAAATGATTTTCCTAAAAAATTATTCAGTCCCTTTTCTGCTCTTCGTAAAAGCACTGTAAGCTGGTTCTCATGTGTTTATTTATTTATCCATCCAGCCATCCATTTTTTGTACCGCTTGTCCTACATATGGTCGCAGGGAGCCTGGCACCTATCCCAGGGGACCCGTGACACAGGGTGGGGGACACCCTGGATGGGGTGCCAACCCATCACAGGGCACAATCAGACAATTTAGAGATCAGCCTACAACACTGATCAGGAATTAAACCCCCAACCCCCCAGGTGTGAGGCAAATGTTCTAACCACTAAGCCACAGTGCACCCCCCCCTTATTTAAGCAGTATGGATGGATGGATGGACGGATGGACGAATGGATGGAATTTCCGGATTCACAGACTCATATGTATGCCTATTGTTAGTTTCAGGCATTACTTTTTTCTTTCTTAATTTACATGCTTTACTAAAACAAACAGTCTGGATTCATGATGACAACTATATTCATTGTGGGCTTGGTAGATAATATAATTACGCCATATTACTCATTATTACTATACTATTACTACATACATTAGCATAGCAAAGATTTACATCCACAAACTTGAATGTAAAAAATCATAGTTGTGTAACATGCTTGAGAATCTATCTGTAAGTCCATAGTGATAACTGCTGGGTGACGTGCCATGAATTGTGTGGCTCAGGTTTTGTAAGGTGTACACTTTATACCATGAATAATGTCCCAAACCTCAGAGGTAAAGGAAGAATTATAGAAGCAAAAAAAAAACAAAAAAAAAAAAAACCTCTACAAACTCACATACATGTGCTATTTTTATTTCTGCTGTTTGTAGATTTTGATACGTCATTCTTTTGTTCTGATAAGACTTTCCTCTCAGCTTTTCTGCAAAGTGTGAAAAAAGACATGCTGTGTGTGTGTGTGTGTGTGTGTGTGTGTGTGTTCAGCATGCCTTCACTGCAGTTTTTACAATGCAAGCCTCCATTCTCATGCCCACGTGGGTATGTGCGATTTGCAGCATCATTGAAAGGAAATTGCCTCGAAAGGAAGTCGCCATTGAAAGAAAATTTGGCCTGAACACTCTCCAGAGCTGACCTCATGTTTACCCGGATTCATACACACACAATAAAAGCTCCTCATTCATCTCCCAGCAATACCGCACGCACTCTGATCTTATTTAAGGAAACAAAGAGAAAAGACGTCCCCCTTCCTCCAACGTGTGATTATCAGAGACAGATAGACAGGGAGGGAGACAGACAGAGAGAGAGAGAGAGAGAGAGACTGATAGAGTACAACACAGCAGTCAGTTGAAGAGTGCAAAGCCACAGAAGGTATTTAAGGTGCCATGTTCAAGCCTGTCTCTACATCAGAAAGCAGGGCGAGTGCGGTCACAATTAGGGCAGTGCAGGATTAGTGCTGAGCGGGCAATTGGCTCGGGTTTTTTAATACAGACCTCTTCGTTTTGTGACAAATCAACACATGACAAACTAATAAAGAACGCAGAGAAGCAGCACAGCGAGTGTGATTGAAGGACTAAGCTTGTCTGCAGCTACATTCATAATGTCTGCATGAGTGAACGCAGTTCTCATAAGGAGGCTGTTGTACAAGTGTGTGTGTGTGTGTGTAGGGTGTGTGTGTGTGTGTGTGTAGGGTGTTCAAAAGACAGAGAGAGTAAAAAGAGTGAGAATGAGATACAGAGGTGCTTCAGCACAATTCCCCAGACTGAAGATGCTGATGACAGAAGGCACCTGATGCTTTAATGCTCTTCCTCATTCTGTTAGCTAGGGATGAGATCTCATGATCACATCAACACTCAAACACTCCATCCATGATATATGTAAACATTAAAACATGACAGGGTGTGCTGTTATAGGAAGATATGTGCTGATAATACACTAATAAACTAACCCAAAGTTGATTCTTTTTCTATAACACCACATCCCAAAGTGCTTTATCCCTCTTATACCACAGCAACTCGTCAATTTATCTGTTTTCACTGTAGTTGCATTTAATTCGTCTCCCATTCAAGTCGCTCCATAAGGTATGATAACATATTACGATATCTCATCGTTTCCATTACTTAACATGCAGGGATTGAAGGCAGGACGCAAGTGTGTAAACACACCGTCCGCTCTGTTTTGGTGAATCCGGCAGTGGTTGTCACAATGCGTGGTTTGGTTCACAAGCACAGACAGACCGCATTTATAATCATAAATGAGAGCACAGACATGGACCATGGAATATAAACTAGAACATTTCGTCAGGAAGAACAGAAACAACAGAGTAGAAGTAACCAAGCTAATCAAGATGAGACACAGAACAGGTGACCACATTAGGGTAACAAATTAGTCTTATTACAGGGGTGGAGACAGGTCCATAACAAAAGCTCATGGAGTGAACGCAATACAATGCTTCATTAAAGGTGACACCTTAACACGGATACCTCAGACCAATCAGAACAGAGAATTCAACAGTACTGTGGTATAAATACTGCATATATTGTATACAGAGTTAGCCAGACTCGTCAAAATGTCTCCCGTCTTTCAAAGTTGTTTAGGAATTTTTATTTGGAGTAGTGCCGTATTTGCTGACAGTCTATGGGAAAAGCTTGTGGTTGTATATTTGTCAGAGAAATAACCTTTTCGTTCAAAAGTAGATGAATCTTGGACACATTTACTGCTGAGTTGTAAAAGCCACTTTGCACAGTGAAGCTACTCGAGTATATGTTTAGCACATTCGTACGCGGTCTGAATAAGAATTAAGCTCAAGAATTTGAGTGCATGGTTTTGATTGAGAGATCCAATAATTAAGTTGAAGATTCTTACTGACACAATTTTAACCTGATGAGATTTTGGCAAAATTCAGCACTGCCCATAGTGCCTCGCTGATGCTCAGTTTGAGTCAGCGAGATGCAGTTTGTTTCCCATGAAACTAGAGATATTGGGCTGAGAGCCCCAGTTTGTCAATGCGGATACTTCCTGTCATCATCAAAATACTGGGTAAATTTATTTAAAAATAAAAAGGATACTTTATCCTGCTGGCTGGTGCATTGCTTCCTCACTTTTTCATTTTGTATATACATCAGTTTTCAGCCAGAGTCTTGTTTGGTGACATATAGAGTGACAATTTAGACATTTTAGAATCCTTTGGCGCAGGTAGGTAGCACTACAGCCCAACGCAATGTTTTATTCAGGAGCGTGAAACCCGCGGGCGTATTATATCCGATCTGGTTGGGGCGTCACGTTGAATCATGGTGTTTTCTGATTGACGGGAGGAACTCAGCGTGGTCGGTTTTGTAATTGATACAGTCCGTGGTGAAAGTTCCACACGAGTATAATATAGGTTAATGGACACAGACATAATAGCGTGCAGTGTCCAGCTTTTGCAGATGTTATTATCAGAACGTGCACAGTATAATTTGGTGAATTTCAATGTCGGTTCTCAAGAGCATCGGGAATCACCATAATGAGTGTATTACCATTGATTTCCAGGTCACACTATTGCCTGGACATAGTGAAGGAGAAGCTGACTTCAGATACAAGTCACTCATTTTCCTCCTTCAGTGCGCAGCCCGTGACGACTCGGATCAATACTTTGACTTTGTATAGTCTTTCAAAATCGTCTTTTTCTGCACTGCGTGCGGAAAGTATGTTTGATCTCCGCGTTTGCTCTCATCAGCTGTTCAGCGCTCTGCCCATATCACAGATCCCAGATGGCATGGAGGATGCTCTCTCCTGAGGATCCCGACCCGCACCGAGTCTCTCTCACGCCTCATTGCAGGGGTGCTGCCATCGTGACACTAAACCAATTCCACTTCATATGTTCTCACTGTTCTTCATCTAATCTGGCTCCTCTTAAGCTCTCCAAAAGCCACATGATGCCGTTAAAGGGCTTAATTAAGGATCTGTGATTCGATCACTCTAATTGAATCAGGGACGGCAAAGCAAGGCAAAGGCTGTTTTGGGGTTACATTTGCACATATGCTGTGAAATTTGGCAGTTCCTGGAACAGTAGATACAGAGTGGAGGTGAGAGTGAAAGGATAAGTGTGACGGGAGAGTGTAGAGGAGGGTATGTAGGGTATAGTGTATATAGGCTATGTTTCACTCAAAATGGTTCTCAAGTTGTAAGCAAATTTCAACAGTCATTGACGAAATTGGAAATAATTGCTTGTCTCTGTAAACTACTGTTATGCGAGGACAAGACACAAGCACCAGACAACCCTTATGCAAGAGTTATGCAAAAGCTGGAAAATGTCCTTGCTATGTTATTATTCATTTTTAAAAATAGTAGAATAATCATTTTCCATTTCCATTTGAAGCCAATTTTTTTTTGCCCAGTTATTTGTGTACAATTATTAATCCTTGAACAGCCTTATGACTCAAACGGTATATATTTTCACTTTAAATCTTATCAGTTAGACCCAATTTTTTTAGTTCACACCCAACCGTCTATAGAGTGTACACAGAATGGTGAGAAAAAAAATCCAGTGCGCGGCAGTTCTGCGGGTGGAAACATCTAGTTGATGAGAGAGGTCAGAGCAGAATGGCCAGCCAGGGTCAAGCTGACAGAAAGGCTACAGTAACTTAAATAACTACTCAACAACTGTGTTGAGCAGAAAAGCATCACATAATGCCAAAATACATACATGAAACATTCAGGAGGATGGGAAACAACTGTAATACACCACATTGGGTTTCACTCCTGTCAGCTAAGAACAGGAATCTGAGGCTACATTGGGCATAGACTCACCCAAACTAGACAAGTAAACATTGGAAAATAGCAGGTGATGTTTTTCATGTCTTCACCTGTCCAGTTTTGGGGAGTGTACATACAGTATAAGGGAAGAATTGTGCTCGCAGTGGAGCGTAGCAGTGGACTGCTTCCAAAAGTTCCAAAAAGGAAAGTGCCAATTGATGTTAAGCTCCTTCTTGTAATTTGACCAATCAGGTCTCAGATCAGGGACAATAAAATCTAGCATGGAGGACAGCGTGGTCGTAGACAAATTATCCTGTTAGACAAATAAGGAGGTTCATTTCACGTCAAATATGAGAAGAGGATGTGGAACACTAACCCTCATCCTTGCTATAGTTTGGGTAAATAATCAATGTCATTTTTGTTATTTTGTTATTAAAGCCAAATTAGATAAGCTATATAATTCACCAGAGGGTCATTCCATCTCAGGTGGTCCAATTCAGGTTGCTCAACCGTTTTACAGCTATGGTGTTGTTTCTCCTGTGATAAAGGCAGTAATTGACTACAGGAGAAACAACACCACAGCTTACTTCATGACACGGGTCATTTGTAAAACACCCAACTGAATGCTGTACTTCCATAATTGGATCAAATCTATTCACGCATACCAGCTGTACACCTGTACCAACATGATAGATCAGGCTGGTTCTTCAAATTTGGCCCTCGTGGTCCACTGTCCTGCAGAGTTTACTTCCAATCGCAAACTCACAATTTTTACAGCTGAATGCTACTATAGAGGACTTAGTTCTGTGAAAATTTCAGGTTTGTATCTGGTCCCCTACCAGAGATATTCAACCCAAAAATGAGGGAAATTTTTAAAAAAGTTGCATTTTCTCACCCCTATAAATAATACATTAAAAAAAAAAACAAGATAAATCTCAAATCTGAAATGTTATGCATGCACACTATACTTACCTCGGTACCAAGGAAAAAACTTACGACTGAGACATGAACCCTTCCCATTATAAATTGACCCTAAATGTGGAACTGTGGAAATGTAGAAATGTAATCTTGAGCGTTACATTTGGACTTAAGTTCGAAGTCTGAGGAACAAGTACGTGCAAAATGTTCATACATGACCATGTACCTTGTAATGTGCTCTAGAGATCAGTTTTTGTTCCAAGGAGCTAGAACCATCCCGAGCCGAGATATCGAGGTTTCCATAAACAGCTGTATAACCAAAATTTGCTGTGTACCATGACGCAAATATGGTCATTGTAGTCATTAAAAAACCTGCTTATTTTGCAATGACAGTGGATAGAGGTAATCACTCAAAAAATTTTGGAAAATTAAAAACGGTCACGCAACCAACATTGCAATTATTGGACCACTTGAGATGGAATGGACCCAGAACATTTTGAAGGCAGGAGTGGTAAGAGTCTTCCTTCATATTAGCACAAAAAAGACTTATTCTGTAGAATAAAAGTGCCTAGTCTGAAAGCAGACTTATACATCATTACTGGACGGCCCTTTTTGAAGTTTGTTTCAGAGATTTGCTCTTCCTCTTCCTTCTCCAAAGTACTTTCAGATCTCCCAAAGACTTCATAAGCCTTTTCACAGCCAAAAGTAAGGGTGTGGTTAGTTGAAGCCTGGCACATCCACACTACAGGGTAAGCAATGAGGCCTGTTCTGTGTACCCCCTCTGATTCATGTTTGTGTGTGGCTATGCAGTGAATAGATTGCGTGCAGGAAGCGAGCTGTGCTTCGAGGGAACCGAGGAGAGGTGCCATGGGAGTGTGCAGGTTCTCCTCGGCAGCCTCTGTTCGGTTAGAAAGTGTGGTCCAGCTCTGTGCACACACAGGGGAGACATCAAGAGTGACAGCTGACATGCAGCAGTGTTCTAGCAGTTTCCCCATCCCCTTCTCCAGCTGACTGGGCCATCTCATCTCGTCCATTCCGCTCTATAAATCATGACAAAATTTGCCTGATGGCTTAGTATTGTTTTCGGTGTAGCCATTCCGAGGAGTTGATGCCATTCGAAGCATTCTTTACTTTGCTACATGGTGAAGATTTTAGTTGTGAATAATAAAGTGTATAAATAAAGACTATTCTTGGGTTTATTTCTACCAGTGTTGACAGGCCTCTCACCTGTCTCTTTAATGTTGGTTTTCTATCAGCAGTGGCTTTTGTGCAATGCCGAGTTGATACATTTTTATCACATTCCGTACATCGCTTGTGTGTCTAGTTCTCTTCATTCTCCTTTAAAAATGGACCTAAAATGACCAGAGTGATGGTGTTACTTGGAAAAGAGGATTAGGGTTCTTAGGGAAACTTTTCACTTTCACCAGATACAGAGTAAATCACTGTTTTATGGGGCTCCACTTTCCTCTCCCCTTGCCCTAGAGATGCTTATGAGGATGAAAAGCTGTGCACTAGGCCCTGAAACACATCACCCAGGCCCTGCTCTAGTCCCGGCATCTGGTGTCAGGCGGTTCCCAGCTGGAGACGAGTGGAGCATGCGTGCCTACCCATCATCTCCAGGGGTTTCTGAAGGATGGGGGATATGGCGTATGGGGGGGTTGGATATCAGAAACGGAGGAATTACAGATCAGCGTGTACCATTAAGCAGCTGGATGAGGAGCTTTAGAGGGAGGCAGAAATCTTGCTTCCCAGCCCATATGCTTCCTGCAGCTCCTATCTATCAGAGTGTCAGGAGGCTGCCAGGCTGTGCTCAGTCTGAACACCACGCAGGGGCCCCGTGTAACAGGATGCACTCGTTCGGAAAACAGCACAGCTCGGTGCCGAAGAGGGGGTGAAGACGAAGGAAAGAGTAATGCAGAGTGGGGACCCAGTTTTGTGCACTTATCATTTTTGTTTTGTTTCTCTTTGTTTACACCTTTTTGTTTAGACACAGGTTTGTTAGCACCAAATGTTTGGGCCTCCACAGACCGTTACTTAAAGCAATTAGGAAGCTTTCCAGTTGTGGGTCTATTTTTTCATGGTTTAAAAATCCATCCACAGTCCGGTATAGCACAGTGAGTGTAAGTTTTACGTAAGTTAACTGCGGGTCTGCAACTAGCGTTCGCTCTCCAGTGGGTAATTGATTTAGCATAACAATGAAAGGGTTGACATTTATTCTTCACCCTGGCATTTGAATGTTGAAAATGTCCTTCGTCCATGTTAATGGTGTGAGACATTGGCCTAATGTATTTGTGCGTGTATGCGTGTGCATTCCTGCAGGGAATTTAACGTTTGTAAGGCGTTGAAGGCACCTTCTGCTGAGCAGTTCTTGGCAGAGTTCATTTCGTACAATTCTGGGGACCAAAATGTCCCCAGGGCCCGCGAGGTAATTTGGAAGCGAAAAGTAGCAAGTTGCCTTACAGTTTTCAGCCCTCTATCACCATTGATCATTTAAATGTATGTTGTGCACTATCAAATGGCCAAAATAGAAATCAGCCTGGCCAGGAAGACCTTACGATCAATAATCTATACACACTCAATGAGTGTGCATTAGCATAGATCTGGGTTTGCAGTCGAAAAGAAAATAGAATATGGCCACTCCAAGACTCAAGAGCTTGAAAACTACTTTTGCAGAGTTCTGAGGTTTGCTCTTAAAGAGAAAAAAAAGTTAGGTCAGGTCAATAGTATTTACGTAGCCAACTACACCATCAATACATAGCAGCTGCAGCTAGCTAGTCCTGTAGTTAGTGAGTTGATCTGCCTGTATACAGTGGTTGAGAGTAGGACCGATTGGCATGAAACATGAAGGAAAGTGAAACATAATTGTTTGAAATGGAGGTTTTCATGATCTTGTCATTTTTAGGCTACATTTGTAACATTTACTTTAAGAAAAATTTACTGGAACATCTATTTTTTCCAGCGATCTGAGTTTGCCGTCACCTGATCATTTAACTATGGTTGATAGCGCAACATTAACTGGTCAGTTATTGGAATAATGGCTCGAAGGGAACTGCATGGATTGTGATATGTTTGATTATGAGTTGTCCGTGCAGGTGGTGATAGTGATGTTGAACTCATTCATATGATTTTATGATGCTGTTTTGGGTCGATGAGATACAAAGGACATGTACAGACGAAATTGAGGCAGAGTGAGCAGGCTATTTAAAGATATTGTGATGCTTGTGTCTCAATACAGACTTAATCCACTGATGTATTTGTTGAACGACAGTCTTTCCCCGCCTAGATAAAGCATGGCGTTCTTATTGCTGCATTGTTGCTGGGAACCTCTGGTTTAGAGAGCTGTTTCTATTGAGACAAAAGTCGATCAAGGTCAGATTTTTTTTTGTTCATGCGAAAGATGAGATGTAGAAGATATTTGTAGAATGCATATGTAATAATTAAACACTGAGTTGGCAGAGGCCATCAACTGGCAGACCGCAGTTTGGATGCAGACCACAGCAAAGTATTTCAGACGAGGGGAAAGGTCTGTAGCAGAACCGATCAACGACTCCAGGAGATCCAGCTTTCTACACACAAACCACTGTAGCTTCTGTAGCAGGCTCTCAGTTGCAGCCAGTTTAATGCACGCTCATGGAGAAAGGAGTTTTTACTGAATTTTATAGATCTTATTTACTTCGATAACTCTGTCTGGTCTGATTAGCAAAGAGACAAGTTGACAAAAAAAACAAAAACAACGGAAGGTTTAAAGACTACTGGACAGAAAAGGGTACGGTGGCTTAGCGGTTAGCATGTTTGCCTCACACCTCCGGGGTTGGGGTTTTGATTTCCACCTCTTTTTTGTTTGCATGTTCTCCCTGTGCTTCTGAGGTTTCCTCTGGGTAGCCCGGTTTCCTCCCCATGTCCTAAGACATGCGCTGTAGGCTGCTTGGCATGTCTAAGTTGTCTGTGTTATGTGAATGGGAGTGTGGATGTGTGTGATTGTGCCCTGCGATGGGTTAGCATCCTGTCCGGGGCGGGGCGTCCCCCACCTTGTGCCCCTGTGTAGGATGAGCGGAACAGAAAATGGATGGACAGAGAAGTAAGTGTTTATTCTTTCTGCACTTCAGGTGCTCGTGTGCAACAAAACATAACCACTTCAAACTGATTAATAATATTTATATCCATGAACTAGTAATTAAAGGTTAAGTTTATGCAAACCGTTGGTGGAAGGACTTTTTATGTAGCTGAAGCTTCACAAATTAGTAGGTAGTAGGTGTGTGTGTGTGTGTGTGTGTTAAGGATGAAACGGTTACCGGTTTTACGATAAACCACGATAAAATACCCAGATGGTTATTATTAACGCGTCTCATTTAATTATCATTAAAACCTTGAGAGGAACCAGACTCAGAAGGGAACCCGTCCTCGTCTGGGTAACAGCGGATAGTGTGAAAGTAAAAGAAAGTTCATTATGATTATAACATGCAGTCTGTTTCTTGAACTAGTCCACTGTTCACCAAAGGAGACCTGAGTGCAAAACTGCATGTGGTAATTGCAGTCCCAAGACTATAGTAGCAACCGTAGTCCCAGCAACCACATGTGGAATTGAGGTCCAAAACCATTTCTTCAAGCGGTACCATCCTAATCAATCTCCAGGCTGTAGCCTCCAGCTGATGAGCGCTCCATCCAGAGGTAAGGCCTCAGGATGGATCAGCTTCATCACTTTATAGTCAAATATAAAACCTGTTGAAACGATCTCATTGTGTGTGTCAGTACTTCATGTATATGTATCAGAGAATACTGATAACCGTGAAAGTTTTGGTCACGATAATCCTGACATGAAATTTTCATCACGTTACATCTCTAGTGTGTGTGTGTGTGTGTGTGTGTGTGGATATTAAGGAATTCCATACTCTAGTCTTCAGCTTTCCCTTTCTGTAATTAAATTCAAAATCCCATGTAGGGTGGAAACTATTGGTTCGGCACATGTAGCGCTATGTTAAATTTTATGTCTCTTAAAAATGGTTTTCAAGTGCCTTCAAGACGGAGATCGTCTGCCTGTAAAATGATGTGTTTTATGGTGCCCATTATCAGTGTAATATTTTTTCAGGATGCAGTTCGTACAGTCGATACAGCAGAAAAATCTTACATAGAGGTGTGGAGAAAACCAGGCTTTGACCTTCACCATGCCCTTGGTCTTGAGCTTTATTTGAATCCATCCGTTTCATTTAAGGTGCGTTCCTTTACGCGGAAACAGGTTTTATGCGGATTATATCGGTTACGTTCTCGTTTTCTGAGTGGCTTGGTTATGTAGCCCATATGCCGGAAGTTTCTTAACCTCGCACAGTGCTGGAGACTGTTCTTATGCTGAAGTGCTGGCTTTGTATTGTTTACCTTTGTCAAAATCCACAGATAAAATCGATTCTGACCTCTGTGAAAACAAAGTCAGGCAGAGAAGAAAAAAAAGTGATAGAAAATGAGTGAAGGGTGAAGAGAGTACGAGACAGCATCTAAACCCTATAAGACTATAGTCTCTTTGCTAAAGCATGGCGGGTCGATGTGAAAGAGGTGAGGCGTTTGTGTTGGATTTTTTTCTTTTTTTTTTTTTTGCACTGTGGCAGTGCATTCTCTTTGCCAGCTCAGGTACACGGCGTACCTGGCGCTGCTCCATTAGCTCTAATGCCTTTACAGAGAGACTGACGTCACCGGGCCCGAGGGATGTAGAGGAGAGGAGCGAGAGAGAAAGCGGCGCTGTCTGTTCTGCTTCTTTATTCTCTGTGTGTCCCGTGAGGAGGGGCTCACTCAGCACTGGCATGCTGGAGTCTGTTAATCAGCCCGTGACTTTTGCCTCTAGAAAGATATAGGGAAAGAAAGAGGGAGAGAGAGAGAGAGAGAGAGAGAGAGAGAGAGAGAGAGAGAGAGAGACTCAGAAAGGATCATCAACAAGAAATGAAAGAAAGGGTAAATAAAGCTGACTTGTGTTTTCTCTGGCTTGCCAGTAGTGAAGAGCTGTGATGTGTGTGTTTGCCCAGCATGCCCTGCTTTCCACTACTGTTTTTTAACACATACAGGTTTGCTCATGATCACAATTTACAATCAGCGTTTAAGAGCCATACAGATACTTCACTGACGTGAGTCAGTAGCGCTAGATGACCCTTTGGAGGCCTGAGTCTTTAGGAACAGAACTTAGACATTGTGGGGAAAATGTTTGTTTTTTTTTGTACAAAATTGTCTTATAAAGATTTATGTAACCATGTACTTGTGAACATTTATCAATAGGAGTTATAATGCTTTCATAATTCCTGTTAAATTAGCTTGTGCTAGCTAGCTGGCTATATGAGCAAATAATAGTACCACAAATAATATATTTGAGAGTATAAGTTCAAAATCCTGTCGGAAATCTTGTCATGTTAGCTCATGGTAGCTAGCTAGGAGGCTAGCAGCAAGGAGGACCTGTCTATAGGACCAATTTAAGCCGTACACTCCACAGAGCTGGCGTTTATGGAAAAGTGGGTAGAAAAAAAGCTATTTCTTAAAGAAAAAAATAATAAGAAAACATGTTTGGGGTTCCCCGAACACATGGAAGAAGGTCTCTTCTTTGGTCAGATGAGAATAAGAACTTCCCATCCCCCAGAGAATACCATTCTCACTGTGAAGCATGGTGGTGGCAGCATCAGGATGCTTTTCACCTGCATGGACTGGAAAACTGGTCAGGATTGAAGGAAAGATGGATGGCACTAAATAGAGGACAATTTTAGAGGAAAACCTGCTTCAGGACGCCAGAGATTTGAGACTGAAATGGAGCTTCACATTCAAGTGGGACAGTGACTCTAAACATACTGCTAAAGCTACACTGGAGTGGTTTAAAGGAAAACATTTAAATGTTTTGAAATGGCCCGGTCAAAACCCAGACCTCAATCCAATTGAGAATCTGTGGCATGACTTGAAGGTTACTGTACACTAACACAACTCATCTAACGTGAAGGAGCTGGAGCAGTTTTGCCTTGAAGAATGGGCTAAAAATCCCAGTGGCTAGATGTGCTAAGCTAGTAGAGACAAACGTCAAGAGATGTACAGCTATAATTGCAGCAAAAGGTGGCTCTATTAAAGTATTGACTTTTGGGGGATGGATACTTATGCACACTCAAGATTTTAAAATCCATTTTAATTCCAGGTTATAATGCAACAAATAAGAAAAGAAAAACATCACGGGGTGTGAGTAATTTCACAAGGGGACAATATCTGAAAATCTGTGCACATATTGGAATGACAGTGACTCTTCTTTGCTCCTTTCTGAAGTGTTCCACATAGGAACCCGTCACACACCGTCTGTGGTGTGCAATCTGCTTCCACAGTTTTCTGCAGTTTTTCTCTGTTCCACCTGGACATGACAAATCCTTAACTGCTCAGGCTTAAAGCTACCCACCTATGTGTCGGCCGTTTTAATTAACCTCTTTCCCGTGCCAGCAGCAGTGTAATGCCACTCAAGAGTTGGAAAGCAAACGCGCAGCACCCCAAGGGGATTTCTATGATCCATTCATATTCATGCTTTCTCAGGACTAGCAGGAAGAGCATGTGCTGTTCGACGGCGGTGAACAGGAAAAGCCAAGCAGAGCAGGACGTTTCTGGGAGCTGCCACGTTCGGAGACGTGAAAAAGCAGCGAGTCCCTCTGGGAGAGCAACACAGTGTCCAAAGCCTCTTACAGGACCTCTTCACTACTTACACTACACCACAGAGTACAGGAAGCTAGTGTAAGTTCTCCACACTCAGTGCATAATTAGAGTGAGTAGAGAGAAGATAGATGTAGTCCCACGGAGCGAGGGCCTTAACCTTCAGTCCTAGACAGTCAAGAGCAGAGGATTCTCCACCCGACTGTGAAATTAAACACGGAGGGATTCCATACAAGATACCAGTTTTAACTATGGAGAATTTTAATAGTATATAAAAGGAAAGCACAAAGCATCGCTAGGACAATGTTTTCAACTGTAGCAGTATGTATAGCTGTCTGGTGTGGAAATAATGCAGCTGGGGCAAAAATGATACAAATTAAAGATGTTATTTATTGTCTGGATAGATCGACAATAATACAGCACTTGCATGACGACAATTGGAACAATCGCAGCTGTCTGCAAAGGCTTTGGTCATTAGTCAATAAATTAAAAAGTAATTAGTTTCTGCCTGTGTGGCTCTATTTGAAGGGTTTTTCTCAGGTGTAATGAAAATTTATTGGGGCTGGGTGGTTGTTTTTTTTTTTTTTTTCCAGAAGAGAGGGGAGAGAGAGGAGGATTTTGGAAGTGTGATTACAGTGGCGAATTTCCCCTGGCTGCTTTCAATTGTGGCTAGATGCAACAATGCTGATGACCAAAATAAGCCATTATCCACTAAGAAGCCTGTCATGAAGCTCTAATTAGAGGAGCCAGAGCACTATTTAGAGCTTGACTATATTCGGCTTGCTTGCTTATTTAAAGTTTAGGCAAAATTGATGCTTTAATTTTTATCTGCGCCTAATGACTCGCTGCTAAGAGAAGCCAGCTATTTTTAGCAGGCCCCGTTCCAGCCAAGCTCCGAGCGGGCGCCCGGAGCCGACGGATCGGAGCAGGGTGCTTCAGGTTTTCTTTTCGAAACGATACACTTTCAGTCGAAGCAGCTTCGTACCTGCAATCAGTTTTAATCAAACGCATCACCGGGCCCAGGTTCAGCAGGCGGAGCGTATATTATGCCGGTGAATGTGTGATCGCGAAGCGTGCGTTCGCACATGAATTTGCACATCAGACAGGTGTTGGTCAGCAGCCAGCCTAATCACGGCTGCCTTTGTGCGTGACTGAGCCGAGTGCCTTTGTGCACCGGCGCTTTTGTAATTGCTGAAAGAGGAGGCAGGTGTGAGCTGATAATATAGTGCATGGGTATGGGGACACGGTGGCCCCGTGGACGGGCTTCCCTCTGCCACCTCGCATTCACACACGCCCTTTGTTCGTCCCTGTTTCAGCTGACGACAAACACGCCCTGGCTTTACCTAATTCAAGCAGCCTGCCTTCTCTTTCAAACCATTGTGTGTGGACTAGAACATAAGCGTCCAGAGGCCAGTGCCAAGGCTGTTCTCTCTTTCTCTGCATTGGAATGAGGGGTCAGGAACAGAGGGAAGGCAGAGAAAATTGGAAACGCACATGCAGTTGCGATTGAGATGAGGGAACGTAGAATGAATATGGGCAGGGGGGGGACAGAGTTTCGAAAAAGAAAGATTAGATAGTGGGACTTTACAGGACGTAGAGGTTGACTGAGATGTAGGAGTTAAGGAGTGTTGGAGAAGAGAAAGAAGGAGGATTCAGAAAGAGGAGGAGGAGGGAGAATGAATTATGGAAGGGGGGGATGGGGACAATGAGGCAGATCAGTCTCGGCTGAGGGCGCAGGCAATTAGAATAAAATTAGCTGGACCTTGGCAAAGGCTAGGGCAGACAGTGGGGCCAGTGAAATGAGAGAGAGAGAGCGAGAAGGGAAGGGAAGGGAAGGAAATACAGAGAAGAAAGGATGAAGAGAATATCCTGGTTATTAAAATGAAATGATTAGCCTGGTGTGAATGTGGTCGGAGCTCTATGGCAGGGTCACCGGTGCCCTAAAGGGAACGAGGGTGTGATAGTAATGAAACCAGCTCTCGCTCCATCTCCTGAACACCCCTTACACTGGAGCTCTCTTTTCCTTTTTCACATTTAAGGTATACTCCATAATTCTTCCACCTAATGTTTACGTACCACATTTGTTAGATTTATGTAATTTTCACAAACAAACATTTGTTCTCCACGTTTCTATGACAACGAGAAAATATATATATTTTTTAAAGCTGTTTACTCAAAACTCACATATAAAGGTAGTCTAAAGGCAGTTGTTGAAATGTACTGGTAATGATTCGTGCAGAACACATATTTTGTAGAAAGCTGTCAAGAATCGTTCAATCAAATCTGTATAATTTGTCTATCGCGAGACGGGCCTACTCTTTAGTCTAAAGATTATGCGGTTACAGCATAGTTGTGTGTCTGAGGGCATATTTAAACCACAAAAGGCTGGACTATTCCTTTAATCTCGGTATGTAGTATCTGTTTTGTTAAAAATATCCATATTTGTATCTGCATGTAGAAATAAATACAAAGTGGGCGTGGCCTAAACTGGAACAAACCCACAGATTTCTGGTTCTAATGGTTCCACAACTCAGCTACATTGCTCAGGCTCATAACTTGCCTCAAATATATATGTGTGCTAAACTGATTTTATATTTGTATATACTGACAATGATATTTTAACCAACAAATTTAGCTGGTTCTATTTGCCAAAATATAAACAAGTTAGCAACTTAATTTAAACCACCACAACCCTGACCAGGCAGTTACTAAGGATGAATTTGTGACTATGTCACCTAGATCATGTAATGGAGGTTTAGGACAGATGCAAATGCAGATAAGAGATTTATTAACGAGAGGCAGGCGGACAAATCCAAATCATGAATCAAAAGCGTGGTCCAAAACAGTCAAAAGGTCAGGCGATTAGCAAACGGGCATAACACACGAGGGGTTTAAATACTAAGCATAATCAGGGGTGAAACACAAAACAGCTGAGACTAATGATGACACATACGGGAGTCAACCGATGACAATACAGGGGCGGAGACAGGACAAACCATAACAAAACACATGTGTCAAAATAAACAAAGTCAGTGTCACTGACAAACCCGGAAGCTCTTCGGCGGGGAAATCATGACAGACTACTGTAAATGTTGATGGATATTTTCTTTGTTTGCCCCACAAGCAACATATCCGCCCGCACACTCCTGCCCATATAAAAGTAAAAATCTCCCTCTCGCATGAGTTTTTTCTTACATCCTACAGGATCCCAGTACTATTGTGCACCTCTAGTCTCAACCAAATACCCTGTAGAAATTGATGGGTTAATTCTGAATAATGTTTTAGTATTCAGTTTTGTTTATACTTCAGATTTCAATCCTTTTTGATTTTTTTCACGTTTCTTATCTCTACACTTTAGTGCTCTCTACAGTCCTCTCATGTTGTATTGTCTCAGCGCATGACACAGTACTTATACCTCGTCTCAATCTTACGTCATTTTCTGTGTGATTGAGTGTCTTTGTAGTAGTGACTGTTGAAGGATTGGGATATCTGGATATGGATGAACTCCACAGCGTTCATCCATGAAGCTTAGCCCCCCCCCCCCCCCCCCCCCCTTTTTCAGAGACGCCTCTTTACTTCTCAATGACAGATGAAACACAATACTTCAAAATAACACTCAGTCTGTCCCTGTGTCGGCAGTCTAGCTCACCTGACAGGCACGCCAAATCCCAGTCTCTAACCCGCTATTGCTCCTCACAGGCTCCTGTATGCTCATCATCAACACTGTCAGCACTGAAGAGAAATAAATCCCTGAGACACTACTAGTGATGAAAGAGAACCGGGACTCAGGAGCTCCGTGGATTAGGATGCCATATTCAGAAATTAATATTTATCTGTATTCGTGCTTTTATCAAATAAAAACGTGCAAAAGCAGATTTTCACTTTTTATCAAGTACATATTTGCTTTTACAGCATTTTACAGAAAAAAAGGCCTCAGTAGCCTTCTCAACACAACCTTTGATATGTACAAATCTGTGCATGGTTTTTATTCCGGAAATGACAACAACAACAAATCAATAATTGAAAAAATGAAGAAAAAAATAGGAATAAATTGCCATCACCAGTCCCTTTGCTGTATCTTGTGCTATTCTCTTCATCATTCTATACAGATAACTCAGAAATAAGTTCGCTTAAACATAAACACTTTGATATTTAAAGTAATGAATTAGACCAAATATGACTTGAGATGTTTCATGAAGCAATCCCTGCACTTAATCGTACTTTATCTTAATTTACAAAACGGCTAATCAGTTTACAAAATTTAGAGATGCACCGATAATACATTTCTCAGCTGATACCGATAACCGATTATTCAGAGTGATATCAGTCGATACAGATACCGGTAACCGATACCGATAGTTCTGCCTTTTATGCCTTCTTTTAAATGAATAATGATTAATTCCTCAATTCTGAAAGAAACGCAAATTAAAACTTTATTCTCTCCATTTCAGCAAGTTTTTTCACAGTAACTGGTCTCATAAACAGAAAACACATGACTCACATTAACATTAACACATGAACTCAATTCTGAAGATTCTGAAGTTATTAATTCATATGAACATTGACTGAATGCTAAAAACCCTCCTGTTAGTCTCACACTCACCCTCCAGAAACAAAAGCATTTCTACTTCATCATTAAACATCAAACTGGTCATATATAATATCAACTTTTTTATATATTAACATTAACTGGATATGAAATATACTACTCTACAAATGTATTTTTCTGTGCAATATATACTTTTTGTCAACTCATCTTCCTTTAAATCTTTCAACAGTGTACTGGCGCTTGAATTCATTGCGAGCATGGCGGAAATTTTTTTTATAAATTAGACCCGAAACTCCGGCTTCACTGCAGCGGCGTCCGGTGTAAAATTTTTATCAGTGCAGAGATTACAGAGCTTACAAACTGCAGATTTATCATCATTCCACCCAATCAGACATCATCTTTACACACAGCACGAAATCGATGTGTTTTCCCGCCTTCTTTTGATGGACAGGATATCATCGGCCCTGATCGTCGGATGTTTTTAAACTATCCGATGGCCTATAGCATGAAAAATTGCCTTTGGTGCATCTCTAACAAAATTTATACTCCCAGTTTAGCCTATTGAGTACTGCTTTTTCACCACGTTGCTACATATTTTAAGGTGACATTTAGATGTTTTAAGTGCTGTTAGTTTAATATTAGTTGAGGATTTTAGTGGAAGGGAATAAACTTTTTGCATAGAAAACGTCTCAAATTCTCCAAGAGCTATACCGTATCTTAACATGTATTGTTTAAAGTGAGCAGATGTGTGAATGGTGTATTTTGGTACGGTTATGACACTACATGATGTTTAAGAAGAGAGACTATAAGAAAGAAGTTTATAGGAATAAGCTATTAAACGGCACGGAAACATGGCATTTTGAGAAAATGAGCAACTTGACACTTGAGTGAAGTGAGATGGGACGTACATCTCAGTGAAGGCAAGTTAGGTGTATAATGTTTGTTTAGCTTACTGTCTGTTCTTCAGCCTGTCATTTACTTTATAGTAACGACTTAGGGTGTGTCTCAAGCAGCTCCTTAAAATCATTTACACGAGTTCGGGCACTGGTAAGGACCCTGGCTCACTACACATTGGGGCACTGATAACTCAACTTCCGGAGACATGACTACGTACTCGCGTTGTAAAACGTCACCGAAAATGAAAAACCTCAAAACATTTCAGTTTTATATGTCATATAGATTTGCTAGTGTAATCACATGCATTTCCGCCATGGTACGTCAAGCAGGATCGTAGGCAAGCTAGTGGGTTCTTTAAAAAAAATCATTAAACACTTAAAAATCTTTAGCCTCGAACAAACCGTATGTAGAACGTCAGATAAAGTTAAAAATCGCTAAAGTATATAATCGTTTGAGAACTGCAGCAACGATAACAAGCTCCTTACATTTGTAGACAACGTTGGCTGAGAGTTGGTCCCCATATTTTATGAGCTGAGAGGCTTCAGAAAACTTGACGTCATTTCCGGTAAGGGAAGATAGTGAGTAGCGATGCTCCCTGGGTTTTGCGGTGCATTGTGGGATTTTTTAGGGAACGAGCATTCCGGTGCACTGGAAGGATTCTGCGATTGAGACAGCCCTTAAAATGGCCGACTCCCTGATCACAGCCCTGACTACTGAACTAGGGAGCTGGTTGAGACGCACCCTTAGTGAATTGCTTGAATTCTTTTCCGGAGAATACTTTCTTCAGGATGCTATATAAGTAAGGTTTTGGTGTTTTAGTGCTAAAATACAAGCCTCAAATCTCTTTGGTATCTTAAAGACCCTTGTTTTTCTTCATGCTGGAGGTAATTACTTTAATTGTGTGGTGGCAGAATTAAAAGATTTCCTTCTGACTGTGGTGCAGGAGTATTGTGGACATTTTGACAGCCGATACCTGATTATATACGGAACTGAACTACTGGACGTAGCTATCCAACACCTTGATCAAATCCTGACCTACGCTGTGTGAGGAAGTTACACTTAGCCAGCAAGGTTTTTGACATCTTTAGGCAGACGGACTGTTCTTAGTCTGTCAATCAACGTGATTATTGCAGGAAGCCTAGGCAAGATTAAAAAGTTAATAAACACAATTCTGTGCTGTTTTGGTTAAAGATGAGCTTTTTCGGTTGCCGCCCGTCGTTTATGGAATGAATTGCCACCGGACTGCTGGCTGAAAGCGTATCTCTTCTCCCAGGTGTTTTAATCTAATTAGTAATATTGTCTATCGTCTGTCTTTATTGGGTTTTATTCTGTTTTCGATTTTACTTTTTCTTACTCTGTTCAGCACTTTGGTCAGCTTTGCTGTGTTTAAATGTGCTATATAAATAAAAATTTACTTACTTACTTATACTTACACTATATGGTCGAATGTTTCTAGACTGACCACCACGTCCGTACGTGTTCCTTCCCTAAATTGTTGCCACAGAGTTGGAAGCACACAACTGTATAGAATATCTTTGTGTGCTGTAGCATTAAAATTTCCCTTTAATGGAACTAAGAGGCCCAAACCTGTTCTAGCATGACAATACCTCTGTAAAGCAAGGTCCGTGAAAGTCCACAAACGTTTGGCATTATAGTGTATTTATGGTTTGTTAAAGTTAAGGTATGAGTAAAACCTGATCCCCCCCCCCCCCCCATCTTTTTGTCTGTGTGCTAGAATTCAGTCACAGCACTTCCAACAATTTTCCCCACTGTTTGGCTGCCACACAATTAGCCTGATGGCTCCAAATCTGAAATGGTGACTAGACCATTAGTAGCAAGGATCTGACTAGGTATCATTAGTTATCTTGCTTTAATGCTTGATGAACACATTCCTAAACCCTATGCTCGTTCGTTATGGGCACCAACATGGGACTAAAGTTCCCATCACTTTGCTGTAGTACTGAAAAATGGTACAGTCCATCCTTAGGAGACTTGTCCTCATCAGCTCACCACTAAACCCAGCACAGATGAAGCATTCACACAAATGAATGCAAATGACTCATCAATAATACAGATACGGCGAGGGACCATCACTGGCCTGCTGAACGATGGCTTGGAGGGAAAGTTGCTGACTGTCATCTGAAACAGGCAGACGAGCTGTGATGGTCATTAGCAGTGATGGTGGTATACTAACAGTAACAGGGCGTGCTCTCTGGGGACACAGCAGGCAGATTGATAATCAGAGGAGGGCAGGATAATGCAGCAGCGTGCCTAACAGTGCTTCATGCAGCACAGTGTGCTCTCCAAACAGCCCAGGGGGGACAGCAGCATCCCAAGGGCCCTGTTCTCACTCCTTCTTTCTCTCACCCTCATTCTCACTCTCTCTCTCTCACTTCCTTTTCGTCTTGGTTTTCTGCTTGTGTTTCTAAGGGGGCGGGCAAGCCACCTGTTGCACTGTGATCCAGGATGCTTCATAGTGATTATCCCATTTGCCCGATAGCCACGTTTCATTATACAAAACGTTTCCATTGTATAGTGTCTAGGTAATAATATCTACTCCTGAGTACTGAGCTCTCATCTATTCACCTATTAGATCATGCACTTACTATGATAAGGTATAAAATATTTTGGGACATGCTGTTACAAGAAAAGCTTGTAATAACGTGTTTTATTCCTTGTACTGCAGCACTTTGCCAATGATTACAATTTTACAATTTATTAGTTAGACTTAATGTTGTGGAATGTTAGCGAGACAGGTTGTAACTTACGTTACAGCTGCTATAAAGTCATTCCTTCTCCTTTTTTCTCTTAATACATAAAAATACACAGCTTTTCATGCTACCAAGAAATCGTCCTGAAGACTTATCTATGGTGGAAAACTAACCTACACAGCCCCGACACTGGAGACTCCTTCCATAAACTGTTAATTAAATAAGCAGCTCCTTACAGAAATCATCATCACGTCAATGAGTATCCATCCTTCTTTATTAAACAACACGTTTATTATCTGTTTATTATTAGAATTGCATTACGTGGAATGTCCTTCCATACAAGTCCCTGTGAATTAACAATAGAATATTAGAACAACTTCGTTAATATAAACCCGTGGTTTGAATGCCTTTCTGTTATAGAAAATCAGTCAAGACAGATTCGAGACGTCGAGTGGTATACGATGGTATAGCTCGGTCAGAGAACTATTCCCAAGCATAGGAAAATAATTGGGAACGGGCACTTGGTCTGCACTCCTGCTCTTAAGAAGCTTTGTGCGAGCTGAGATCCTCAGAGAGCACTAGAGCAGGTAATCAGCTTCTCCACGTCTCGTCCGTACAGAATAAGTAGAGATATCAGGTTATGTTTTGGAAAAGTCAGTCAGATTAACAGCAGTACACGCAGAATCACTGGATAATCATGACGAGCAGTGTGAGGAAGGCTGCTAGGCAAAGCAGGAAGAGCGTTCCTTCTCTCCAGCAGAGGAAAGAGCAGCACGTCTGATTAATTATAAACTTGCGAATTGGCAAACATCAGTTCCAACCAGCAATTAGTACAAGCCAATGTACAGTTGCGCTTAGTTTGTTTAGGGGAAAAAATAAATAAAAGATTTAGCACCTTCAGTCAAAAACACATTTGTCTTGCACATTTCCCTGTAGCACTCTTTCTTTGTCTTTGTTTCTTCTCAGTTCGCTGCTTCTCTCTATTTCTTCCTCTTTGATTCATTTTTACAGCACTTAGGACATGCCCACTCATAGGAAAGTATGAATAGAATCATGTTTTATGGCCCCTAAAGAAAATGATAATGTATTAAAATATATTACTAGTCATGCCTACTCGCAGAAGCGCTTTGTGTTTTCACACACGTCGCGTCGCATTTTAGAATAATGCCGAAGATATTGAAACGATGAAATAACACAAATGGGATTTATGCAGTGATCAAGTGCGTTAAACAAATCAAACCTGTTATACTTTGGATTCTTGGCACATTCTGGGCATACTCTCTGTTAGCTTCACGAGGTAGTCACAAGGGATACTTTTCCAGCAGTCTTAAAGGAATTGCTTGAAAGGGTACTTACTGGATACTTTTCAAGTTCAAAATTAAATTGACTTAGTTTAGGCATGTCTGTCTTGGAATAAATTCATCCATCGATATCATCTTCACTGTGTCTATTCGACTTTCCAATCAAAGGCGTTTAAATGAAATATCTTTAAAATCATGAAAAGCATCTGTTCGGTAAGGTGTATAATTATTACAGTATGCAATATGGTATATTCATTTTTAAAATATGGAAACGTCCATCCATCCATTTTCTGTACCGCTTATCCTAGACAGGGTCGCTGGGGAACCTGGAGCCTATCCTAGGGAGCACAATGTGGGGACAACCTGGACGGGGTGCCAACCCATCTCAGGGCACAATCGCACACACACTCGCACACTACGGACAATTTGGAAATGCCAGTCAGCCTACGATGCATGTCTTTGGATTGGCGGATTAAACCGGAGTACACAGAGGAAACCCCTGAAGCACACGGAGAACATGCCTCGCTCCTCCAGGGTTGGGGGCTTGAATTCCACTTCCGCCCACTCTTGCCTGTGCTCCAAGTACTCTGGTTTCCTCCTCCAGTCCAAAGACATGCGTTGTGGGCTGATTGGCATCGCTAAATTGTCCATAGTGTGTAAATGGGTGTGTGAATGTGTGTGCGATTGTGCCCTGTGATGGGTCAGCACCCCATTCAGGGTGTCTCCCGCCTCATGCCCCGAGTCCCCTGGGATAGGCTCCATGAGACCCTGTGTAGGATAAGCTGTAGGGAAAATGGATGGATGGATGGATGGAATAAAAGAATGACACGTCATACTTTTTGTCCATTTGTAGTTATGTTTAATGTTGTGGAACATCTGCAAAAAAAAAAAAAAATGTTCCTGTCATCACTTTGTAACAACAGTAGTCATTTACTCACTAAACTCTCCTTTTTTTTCTCTCCAGAAATTAATAAGAAACCCAAGAGTAACTGTTGCAAAATGCTGACACTGGAGACTCCTTCCATAAATGCTAAATATATCCACAATTATACACATTTTCTAAATCCATTTATGTGGAGTCTCTGCCATACTCCATGTAAGTTGTTACTATAGAAACAATAACGTATTAAAGTATTAATATAAACCTTGAAGCAGGAACAACTGTTATAGAAAATGACTTTCTGACCAATCAGAATCGAGCATTCAGCAGTGCTGTGGTATAAGAGAGAATCATGATCATGGTGCTGAGTATTCACATATAAAATATGACTAAAAACAAATGTTCAAAGTTATGCACCAAGAAACTCTATTATATTATGTTCCAATTTTTGGAGCTTCAGTCTGCACACATGACCCAGGTAAGCAGAAGAGAGTGAGGGAGGGAGTGAGTCAGTAGATAAGTGAGAAAGTAAGTGAGTAACGGAGCGTGGGAAGGAAAGATGGAGGTACATGACGTGCTTCACATCTTTAAAAGTGAATCTGAAAACAACCTCTCTCATCCTCTCCTACCTCTTCTACCTCTGATCCTCTTCCCATCCGTCCTGGCTCTCTGGCTGGCGGCTGGAATGGATGGGTGGTGTACTCAGCCTGGTAAACATGCCACGTTTGAAGTAGAATGCCGTAGGAGATCTGAGAGCTGGGAGGCTCTTTCCTCCAGACCTCTGGATGGTCAAAGCGCACCTCCAGGTGTAGCCTTGAGGCCTGCAAGCAGAAAAGGCAGAGAAGAGATATGCTAAAGACAGATTCAGGGAAAGAAGGGGAGCCAGAGAGGGCCTGAAAGTGCTGATGAAATGATGGCCGGATACGTGAGTCAGACCGGGATCAAGCCAGAGGATAAAGTTCGAAAGTGTTCGTTTGTGTTTTTGTGCAGTGTCGGTGGGTTATTTGTTTGCCGAGGCTGAAAGGTCACACTAAAGAAGGAATCTGGAGTTAGTGTGAATGCGAATTAAAAGTCTTAGGCAGAGACATAACAAAAGGGAAAAGTTTTCATATGTAGTTTTATCAAACTATCCATTAGAGGAGTAATACATATATTTTTCAAAAAGTTTTTGTTGTATCCACACACCATCAAACTCAAACAAGAACAGTGGTAACACAACCATAAATTCTTCCCTCTAAAAATCCACCTTCATCTCTGAATGGACAAATAAAAAAAAACAACCCAAAAAACCCCTAAAACTTAATTTACTAAGCAATGACTGGAGAGTCAAAATTTGGAATATGTATGGAATAAAACACAACATGGGTTGTTATGGGGAAATAATCCATGCCAGGGCCATGGCAACTATCCATCAATCCATCCAGTTCCCATACCGCTTATTCTACACAGGGTCGTGCGGGGGCCCGGAGCCTATCCCAGGGAACTCGGGGCACAGGGGACACCCTGGATGAGGTGGCCATGGCCACTATGAATTGGATTATTTGCTAATAACAGCATGTCTCGAAATGTTTTACTCCACTTACACCACAGCAGTTTTCCAATAATTGGGGCAGTGGTGGCTTGGACGTTAAGCCTCTGGGTTACTGATCAGGAGGTCAGGGGTTCAAGCCCCAACACTGCCAAGCTGCTACTGTTGTACTTAACCCTCTCTGCACCAGGGGTGCTGTATCATGGTTGATCCTGCACTCTGATCCTGGCATGCTGGGGTATGCAAAGGAAACAATTTCACTGTGCTGTAATGTATATGTGACCAATAATGACTTATCATTAATTACATTTCTTATTTATTAACAAACAACACATCACACTTATTAACTGTTTGTAGTTACATTTAATGCTGTGGAACGTTACTTACTGTTATCACTTACGTTACAGCACCTCTAAACATAAACAAGTCATTCCTTCACCAGCCTGTCTTTCTTCTCAGCCTGGAAATGAATAAGACTAATAAAAAACAGCTTGTCATGTTACAGCGCAACTTCCTCTCTCCTGAAGACTTTAATGCGGCTGAAAACGTTTTACAAAGCACCGACACTCGAGACGCCATACTTCCATCAATGTTAAATAAGCGTTTCCTACCCGAAAGCTTCACAATATCAACGATCGTATGTTTTTCTTAGTTAAACGATATGTTTTTTTTTATTTGTTCGTTATTAGTCTTCGCCAAACTAGTCCCTGTGAACGAGCTGAGCTGTTACTATAGAAACGATAATGTATTCATTTGAATTACATGCTGAACTGCAGTCAGAGCTGTTCGGTTATAGAAAATTAATCAGCACCTGCTGACCAGTTAAACCCCCGTTATAAGTAAGTTCTTGTTTTCAGATAACAGATCGTTGTCTGTGGTAATCACACTTTCACTACAGATGCTGAGATTATCCCTGGAGTATTCCTGTAATCAAAATCTGATCCTTCCCTTCTTATTATCTGCTGAAGTCACAGAGAGCCTGCAGGGGGCACTGTGTTTCTTGTCGCACTAGTATGGCAGGGCATAGAGGTGCCATGCTTTTGCGGGCACTGACAGCGGTGCTCAAGTTGCCCTGGGGGAGAGGACGTCCTGCGGGGGCAGATGGACGCCGTGTGGCGCCTCAAACAGACAGGTGGGCTGCTGTCACCCCAGCCCAGCAAGCAGGCGGCCCCTCTCCCCCTAGGAGGTCACCTTCATACACCCACACACAAACACACACACACACACACAAGCTTCCAAAAATGTACTTCTGACGTCCGTCTCATTACTCTTCAACCCCAAATACACACCACAAACACTCTGATGTTAGTAGAATGTTTTCTAATGGTTTGTAAAATGGATCCAGTTACGTTCACCATGATTTCACATGAACGGCTCTTTTGGTGTTCACTTCAAAAGGTGAAAGCTCGGAAGTTGTAAGACAATGTAAATGTTTCTCATTACGGCAGCGAGAGTGACAGCATGAATGCTAACTAAACTAACTGTAATTACAGCAAATGTTTAGTCAAAGTCTTTTCTTAGTAAATCACCAACAGATCTGAGGTAAATGTTAACGGTCCCTAACGTTCGCCTTCATCACATTGCTCAAATAAAACACTAAACAGCTACATGACAGCTAGCTAAATCATTGGCTAGTTTACGCTCTGTGGCTAGCAATGCTAGCAATGACTTTGTGGTTAACCCCCGAGAATGTTATTTTCATAACATTAGATTCAAGGAGCGATTTTAAAGCAAGAATTCCTCTTATAAAATCCATCCGTGTTATCAATCCATGGGACATTACTTAGAATGTTTATTACTGATAGCCGTCAGAAAGGGTGGGGCAAATAGGGAGCGTATTTATGTTCCCAGGGTCCGATGTTCCCCAGATTTATATAGCACATAATGAACACATGCTGATTTAAAGCTGGAGTTAGGCTCCAGCATAAGTGAGAGCTGGGACATGTTCATAATTAACATTTTGTTTTTATGACCGTTTACTGTGTTTTATAGGCTACAGTATGGCGTTTCTTCAGCCTAGTGTATACATTTCACTATTTTTCATGCACGGCGTCGAACTGGATGAATGTTTGAATGTAGACTTACAGCTATTTTTAAAGCAGCACGAATAAGGGTTCAGCGTGTGCAACCTAGTTCATTTTCCAAGTTCATAACTTTCATAAATTTCAAGTGTGGATGAAGTATGGATTTTCGACTAATGTATGATGTTATTAATTTAAATGCGTCTTTGGTGTTTAAAGTTAAAAGATATTAAAGTTAATAGAGCCCTGGAAAAATGAGTCCTGACTACATAAAACCTCTTGAAATTTTTACTTAATATGTGTTAATAGAATATTGAACTGGGGAACATTGGACGCTGGGAACATAGGAATGACTCTGAGGCTAATAGTACTATTAACTTGGTATGCTGGCTAGCTTGCTAAAAGTGTCTGGGTTTTGTTTTGTTTTGTTTTATCCTGTGATGCCTGCTGCCTGCGAAATGTGATCTATAACAATTCTTGAGCAGTTTAATCATGTCTAGAAACAAAACAAATCTTAGTTAGCTGCCTAACAAAGCTATTCAGGCTTTTATCCTAAGCAAAAATATAGGGATTCAAACGTAGCGCACAAATTGACTATTGGTTACAGTTCAACGTTTCCAGAATCTGTCAGAAACATTACGCATTCTCATAACCTTCTCTCTTAGCTGGGCTCTGTGCTCTCTTTCTGCTTCATCTCCGCTCCAGTACACAGCCAGACTTTCTTTAGATAGATATCCATAAAATAGATCTGTACATAAAGCCGGCCATGCTGCGTCCTAAAATAGATGTTCCATTGACTATTTCTGTGTGACATTGTGGCTCACTCTAAACCAGTATAAAGGCTAATTAAAAAAGCAAAAGTTGCACCGATAAAAAAGGAACTGTCCTGTAATTATGGCCTGCGCGTGAGGACATCATAAGCAGGCGGAATCGTCCCGCTAATGAAGGAAATAAATCGATCAAAACAAGACAAAGCCCTGCTTTACGACCCTCTTCCTCGCAGACACACAAAGGCCCTCGTAAAGGCAGAGAAGGGAAAGTTTAATGATAGTCTTAAAGTGTCGGGGCCACTACCTCATTTTTACTGCGCTTCCCCATGACAATGGGTGTGCTGAATTCTGTGCTCGGCTCCTCGCCCTCATTAGCTCCGTCTTTACTCTTCTTTCTTTATCCTTCCAGTCTGTCTTTGTCTCGCTCCCTCACTCGCTGTCTCGCCTCTTCTCCCTCCAGAGGCAAATGAGTGACAGGTTTCCCCCTTAAACTGTGCGTTGCGCAATACACACGCTCAGACAAATGCACACACGCACACACTCGGACCGAGTAGGAGGAGGTAGTGTAGATCGGCGTTCGCTCCAGAGCGTCTGAGTGGCTGAAGGCATGGGGAGTGCATGCCTAAATGTCAGGGAAGGATGTTTAATTCCACAAGCCATGATTTCATCCTAAATGACTCAGTTACCGTCCTTCATTTGCTTACGGTACATTTCTGAGTCCAGACCGACACTGAAGCTCTGCTGCATCTGCCCAGATACGAGCAGAGATGAGTCCTGGGCTGGACTCTACATAAGGCTATCCAGCTTCCCTGTGCCAATCTAGGACTCATCTAACACCCCAAACATACACACACATGGCCTTCTGTAGCTCCCATGTCTCATACCTCTCTATTTACCAAGACGTACCGTGCACTGTACACTAGGGAGCCTGTTAGATTGCTGTGTTTCTGCTCTCAGTATCACTGCTCAACTTTACTTTTCTGCACCTGAGCGTTAAGACTGGATTTTAAAAAAAATATATGTGAAACTTGTGAAAGCACGATTTCTGTCTGCAGTATTTTCTAGATCTGCTGCAATGATGCGGCTGAACCTGAACGCCACGTTCTTCTTTTTCATTTTTCTGCCAGGAAAAAGGTTATTGTTAGTCTTTTACAAATAACTATATATGAATATAATATATTATATATTCTGTACCGCTTATCCTACATACTGTAGGGTCGTCACGGGGGAGACTGGAGCCTATGTCAGGGGACTCGGGGTACAGGGTGCCAGCCCATCGCAGGGCACAATCGCACACACACTCATACACTCACTCACTCACTACAAACCAATCAGATTCCAATCAGCCTACAGTGCATGTCTTTGGACCGGGGGAAGGAAACCAGAGTACCCGGAGGAAACCAGCGAGAGCACAGGGCAGAGGTGGGACTCAAACCCCCAACTCCGGAGGTGCGAGGCAGACATGCTAACCGCTAAGCCAATAATACATTATGGGCTGTGCTGTACCACCCCAAAGATAATTCATTTCCTACAACAGTAGACCCTGTTGTCTTTTGTTCCTCTTATACCAAACCAATTAACCAACATTAAGAATTACTTTATTTATTAAAGAAGCACATATCCATCTATATTTACATTTAATGTTTGTGGAAAGTCCACAAAACTCGTTAGTTCCTGTTATCACTTACATTATAGCAGATATAAACTGTCATCCCCTTACCAGCCTCTCTTTCTCTTCTCTCTTTTCTTTTTGTCACATAAAAAACACCCAGTTAAAACAGCCTTATTGATGCGAGCGGAGAATGGCCTGACAAGTTTGAGGTGACAGCGAGGCAGCCTTAAAAACCACGCTTTACAGCTGTGGTGAACAGAAAAGCATCTCACAGGATGGGCTAGATCGGGTTTTACTCCTGTCAGTCAGGAACAGAAATCTGAGGCTACAGTAGGCACAGGATAACCGAAACTTAGATGTTTATTGAATGCATTAGATTCTCTAAGCAGAATTTTTTTTAAAAAAGGAAAATATTTCAGATAAAAACTTTATGCCGGCTGTTTTGTTCCTATATAAAAGTTTTATATATAAAACTATAGACCATTTCCACCTCGGCGATTACTTTATATAAACATAAATGCGTCCTGCTCTTCCTCTTCGGATCCTGGGGAGGCTGTAGTCTTGAAATAGACTGATTTAATCAAAATATGTTGGTTCAGATACGAGGACAGTTTTGTCACTGGGCTAGACAGGATGCATAGCGGGCCTGAAGAACAGAGAGCACAGCACTGCATTCTGTATTTCACACCCACGGCTACACTCAGACGGGACAGAGACTGGTACATAAAAACACGAGCCGAGAAATACACATATATACTTAGCGAGTGTACAGAACACAGATCAGATCTCAGGTAGAGGTGGACCGATTGTGGATTTTACCGATACCGATATCTAAGTTAGGCAGTACCTGCTGATAACCGATTTTAAATGTGATGCTGAATGAAAAATATTGCTGCACTTTAGTACAAAAATAAACAGTACTGACTGTACCATGAAAATAAACATACAAATATTAACTATTAATAAATGTTAAAGTAGATAAAAGATATACATCCAAACTGAACCAAAAAGTAACGCTCCAAATAACAAATAAAAATAGAGACATCCAAAACGAATTTTTTTAAAAAAACACTTCAAATAACACAACAAATTTAGTCAGTGATAGTTTTTTATTCTGCCTCTAGAGGCCGATCTCGTGCTGTATAATGACAGCGGACGCTTCTCAGCCGCTCCCGCAACGGACGCAACCGGGAAAAACTATCGGTGTGCATCTTGCCGATAACCGATAGTTCCAGCAATCAGTTATCGGTGCCGATTAATCATCACAACCGATCAATCCGTCCACCTCTATTCTCACGCTACTGATTTCATGCCAATATACAGTACACCTCTGGATCCCTGTGTCATGTGACAAAGTATTATGATTTATTTATCCGGACTTGGAGGACCGAAACACTTCACTAACACACTATACATATAATCTTAATGAGGTTCAGCTAACACACACACACACAAACACACACACAAACACACACAGATCTATAGTGGAGGCACTGTCTCTTTAGATGGAATAGATGTGTTTTCCCTGACTTAACTGCGTGAATGGTGCATGTTACAGTTTTCCCCAAGCTCATAACACCACTTTGCTCTCCTCCGTCATCTCTAACCTGCCTCAGCAGATCACACTTACAAACACGTTACAGAAGCAGAAATGGGCTCAGTCAGGAAACTGCTCTGTCTGGTCCCTGTGGGTCTCCGAGGGCACTCAGCTTTCTTTCACTCTCCTTCAATCTCCTTGTGTGCAATCATGTGTCTGTATGCTAGTTTACACCATGCTCAGTGTGTGTGTGTGTGTGTGTGTGTGTGTATGTGTGAAGTGTGAGACAGTGGTGGAGAAGCGATGCTCCCGGGGCACCAATTAGCTCCATGTTGCTCCTATGGGGTTGCTGGGAATAGGGCTGTGATTGGTGGGTGAAAGGTGTAAAAGACTCTTTGATTCACTTTACCACCCAGAGAGAGAGAGAGAGAGAGAGAGAGAGAGAGAGAGAGAGAGAGAGTTACACCTCAAGTGCAGTTCCACCATATGATCCTAAACCTGGGATACAAACCCATCCAGCATTTCTTCTTTTTCCCCTTCATTCTGTCTCTTTCTTTCACTTTACCATATTCCTGATGACTGGATCTTTGCTCAACCGACAAACCATACTCATGCAGAGGCAGAAGAAAAAGATTACATTTAAAAACAAGCAATGATGATGCTAATGATTATTTAGTTAGTTACATGTATATAGCACTTTTCTAGAAACTCAATGCACTTCACATAGTGGGGGGGGCGGGGTGTAATCTCCTCAACCACCACTAGGACTCCCAGGTTATACCCCTACTCTGTAAAGAGAAGTGTCCTAGGATTTTTAATGACCACAGAGAGTCAGGATCTCAGGTTAATGTCTCATCCAAAAGTCAGTACTGTCTTTATAGTATAGTGTCTCTGTCAGTATACTGGGGCATTAGGACTTTCACACACCACAGAGTGAGCGCCACCAGCTGGCCTCACTAATACCACTTCCAGCATCAACCTTAGTTTTCCCCCAGGAGGTTTCCCATCCAGGTACTGACCAAACTCAACGCTGCTTAGCTTCAGTGGGAAACCAAGCGAGAGCTTCAGGGTGATGTCGTTCTGGCATTTGATGATGGCAAAGATAACCTCTAAATGAAGAAAAATGGATTTTAACTCTCTACTGACTAGTGTGTGATATCAGACAGCAAAACCTCTCGGTTGTGAAAGAACATAAATAATATATGTAGCATTCTGTTCTCACTAGCGACGTGACATGGTTAAAACCCACACAGGCCATTCATCGAGTTAAAACATAACAGCAGGGATGCTGTAAAAAGGGAAAGGTGTAAGGAGTGATTCCAAAGCAGTCCTGAACAGACAAATGCCCAAGCAGACAAATGGGGGGAAAAAATCCTCTGAGTAAGAATAAAAGTCTCCCCTTCCATTGAAAAAAAGAAAAAAATGTCGTTTATTATCATCATAATTATTAGATTACAGCAGGGTTTTTTTTTTCCTGTTGGCTCATTTCCGTGATCAGTCACCATGTGCGTCACGAACGGAAAGATACGCCATGGTTTTATTTGAAATATGAAACAAACCGAAAAAAAAAAAAGAAGAGGAAAAAAAAGCATCATTAAGGAGTTCAGAATCCACGGCCGTGTGAGCAGGAGCTTAGCAAGATGTTCCATATTAAACGTATTAAGAAAAATCCATCGCTTGCTTTTGTTTTTCACAACCACAGTAGAAATACGATTTAAAAATATTTATTAAAAATCCCCACTGTTTTCCGTGGTTTCTTATTTTTAGCGTACTCGTCAACCTCCAACCACTCCGTTTTCATTCCTGTCACTAATGTATGTACGAGTGCGTTTCTCAGGCAAACGAGCACAAAGACGTGTTTTGACAGTGTGGGAATGAAATAAGCCCCGCCTCCAGGTGGGAAGTTTTTTTTGTAGTTTTGTTTAAAGTCCGACTTGATCAAAATAACGTTTAGTTGTTTGGAGTTGGCACACGGTGGCTTAGTGGTTAGCACGTTCGCCTCACACCTCCAGGGTTGGGCGTTCGATTCCTGCTGTGGCCCTGTGTGTGTGGAGTTTGCATGTTCTCCCCGTGCTGTGAGGGTTTCCTCCACCAGTCCAAAGACATGCATGGTATGCGGATTGGCATGTCCAAAGTGTCCGTATGAACGAGTGTGTGCCTGGTGATGGATTGGCACCGTGTCCAGGGTGTACCCCGCCTTGTGCCTGATGCTCCCTGGGATAGGCTCCAGGTTCCCTGTGACCCTGAAAAGGATGAGTATAGAAGATGGATGGATGTCTGGAGTTGGGCTTTAAAGTAAGTTTAGTTGGGGTTTTTTTCAGCTTTGCTGTCGTGTCTCTTTTCTTATCCTCTCTTGTTTTCTTTCTCTCTCCTCTGTCTGTCTCGTCTCCCTGAGCTTGCAGAATTGCATTGTAGATGAATCATAAGGTAGTCGATAGCTGGCTGCGTGGCTGTGTGCAGAGGGGGATCGATGTCTGGGTCGGGGCTGGTGGAGGGAGGGATGGATGGAGGGATGGAGCGCTGGAGAGGTGGAAGGCACATGACAGTTGTGGCTGTGCGAGTGAAGGCCATGCCCGAGTGATCCATGTGATGCGAGTCTCGGACACTTCACCTCTCTCAGAGTAGAGCGATCATGCAATCACCGTCCGGTTTGTATTTTTACACACATTATGGCCTGTAAATGAGAAGCTTCAAGGCTGCTTGGTGTTTTAACCACCGACTAGAAGCTGTCAGAAAGGGCTGAGCCAGACGCCGCTTGCATAAACCAGGCTTGTAATCTGGTTTAAGGGAATGATGGGATCTTTTTACAGCCCTCTCTCGAGCTGCTCTCTCTGTTAGACAACAGTAAATGTCAGTGTTCTGTCTCAGTCTCTGGCTTTGTTTCTCGCGTCCTCTCACTCTCTTATTCTCTTATTAAACCCAGCTCGGAGAAATACACTGCGCAGGTTAATAGGCTCCCGTCTCACTGTTTCCGTTCCTTTGCCTGCGCTCGCCAGGGAGGCGGAATCATTCAGTTACATGTTGCGAGTCAGAAAAGAGAGAAATAAAAGAACTGTGCAAGAAGAAATAGCAAAAAAAACAAAAAAAAACAACGGAAATTCCTTGTTAGCAGCGGCGATACACGTCTTATCTGAGCACGCGCACTCTCTACATGGAATCGCGCCTCTCTCGAGGAAGCGTCAGTGACGCGCACGTGCCGTGCGTGTATGAGAAATTCATCAAAGAGCCAGAGAGTAGAAGAACACATTATGGACCTCTTCTGAAACTTTAATGCACAGGCTATTAGGCACTTATTGAGAATGGGGTCTGATGTGTAATCTAATTCGAATTGTGAAAATGTCACCGCAAATGAACCAAAAATCTAACCTGTTTTAGTTCGCTGATGTTTTTTTGAGTGCTGGGGCCATTTATTTATTTATTTATTTATTCGACACACACACACACACCCGCACGCCATTTTTTCCCCTTCGATTAAATTGCTTAAGCCAGGGTTGCTTTGCAAGGAAATGCTCTCATGGGTTCAGAGATTTTAGAGCTACACGAAATTAGGCAGGAAGCAATTCCCTTATCCCAGGGTTTTTATTGTGAGTACAAAGTATCCTCTTCGCCAAATGTCATAATAAGCAACCGCTGCAGGAAATCAGACGGCAAACACAGAAGGCGCAGCACGGGAACGACGGAGCAAAGCGGACGCGATCGAGCTCATTTACAATAATCCCAGCAGCAATTTGGAGCCCGGCAGCTAGAGGAGTACACTGTGTCACTGCTCGTTAAAATTAGAAAAAAATTACAAGAAAACAAGAAGACGTGCGAGGCATTTTAAAGACATATGGATGGGGGGGGGGGGACGCAAACATGTGATTAGCGTGGAGGGTCACGTGCTGAGTCTGGTGTCGACATTAGCTTGGAAAGATGGTTGGTCTCCTCTCGCGCGCTCTCTCTCTCTCTCTTTCTCTCTCTCTCTCTCACACACACACACACACATACACACACACACACACATACAGAGGTCGTAGATTGGGTGACAGAAGCGAGATTGGAGAATGAGGCTGGTCCAACACACACACACACACACACACACACGCGCGCGCGCGCACACTGGGGGGGGAACCGAGCTGCACCTTTGACAAACACACCAAGGCCGACCCATTCTCTGATTTATTCATAGACGCTTGCCTGCTCTTCAAAAGCTTTAATTAAAGTCTGCTACAACAGTGTTACTCTTCTTCACAGACACAGTGGAGATGTTCAGGAATATAAACTGCTGCTAGAAGCTGGATGAAAATGGACTAGGCCAGGCCTGGACACACAGCAAGCTAATCTAGATTTAAAACACGATGCTTGTTTCGGTGATGTCACAGCACTGCTTTCTCGAGACTGTCCATTATTCTTTCTCTGTCTCTGTCTTTCTCTCCTCTCCTCTCTCTCTCTCCTCTCTCTCAGTCTCTGTGTTTGTGGGTGCTGCGAGGTGCGCACCAAGCACAGGATGGCTATCAGCTGTCTCATCGCTGGCACTTGTCAGGCAGAGCAGGCTGGCACAGCTGCGATAAGGCGGGCACGGGCCCCTCCCGGCCCCCTCGTCCCTCCATCCCAGGTCTAAGAGCAGCCGGCTGCACGTGTATCAGCATTATTTATATTCTTTTTAAATTGTCTCTGCTTCCCCCCCCCCAATCGAGATAACCACACAGGGAACATCTGTTTTGTGCTGGAAGGGCGTCAGTTCTCAGGCAATCACTTCAAAGAGGGACAGAGAGAGAGAGAGAGAGAGAGAGAAGCTGCATTAATTCACTGGTTGGAGAGGTCAGCAGCCTGCACTGTCTCATACTGCCCCCTGCATCCTGCACTTTGTGTGCATTTGGTGTGAATTTGATATTTTCATGACCTATGTTTGACCAGAACACAGAAAATATATACCCACCCTATATATAATGGCTTGTATATTAACCTGATTTTCAGCAGCATCCAAGATTTCGTTTATAATCAAATTCTGCTTCTTCTTTTTTTTTTTTTTTTAAACATCTTTAGTCAACTTGTTGGTCTGTTTTCACTAAAGAGAGCAATACAGCAGCGCTTTAGTCCTTTAGTCTGTCCAACTCTTTCATCTCCTTATCTGTTCACTCTGCTCAAATAGATCTGGTTTCAAAAGCTTCAACTTTCATGCTAATACTCCACTAACTAATATGTCGGATTTCTCATTAATGTGACGTTGAATGTTGCTGGAGAATAGCGAGAAAAGAAGCCGTTGCTTTCTTGTTTTCAGGAGCTAACAGTGAAACCTGCCTATTATCCATTATGTTTGAGATCATTGAAGAGATTTACCATTCATGAGATCATTGTTTGAGATCACCATTGTAACTGCGCTAGCAACGTTCCTGTGCACTAACTTTACTAAACTCACAGAAACTATCACAGATGTTTTGGTATAAACATATTTAATGTGTTTTCCTACACACACACACACACACACACACACACACACACACATATATATATATATATATATATATATATATATATATATATATATATATATATATGTAGATATATATATATATATGTAGATATATATATATATGTAGATAGATATATATATGTAGATATAGATATACAGTATCTGACAAAAGTGAGTACACCCCTCACATTTTTGTAAATATTTGATTATATCTTTTCATGTGACAACACTGAAGAAATGACACTTTGCTACAATGTAAAGTTACAGTCAGGCATGGTGGTGGGAGTGTCATGGTCTGGGGCTGCATGAGTGCTGCCGGCACTGGGGAGCTACAGTTCATTGAGGGAACCATGAATGCCAACATGTACTGTGACATACTGAAGCAGAGCATGATAAGTATGCAGTATTCCAGCATGATAACGACCCTAAACACACCTCCAAGACGACCACTGCCTTGCTAAAGAAGCTGAGGGTGAAGGTGATGGTCTGGCCAAGCATGTCTCCAGACCTAAACCCTATTGAGCATCTGTGGGGCATACTCAAATGGAAGGTGGAGGAGCACAAGGTCTCTAACATCCACCAGCTCCGTGATGTCATCATGGAAGAGTGGAAGAGGACTCAAGTGGCAACCTGTGAAGCTCTGGTGAGCTCCATGCCCAAGAGGGTTAAGGCAGTGCTGGAAAATAATGGTGGCCACACAAAATATTGACACTTTGGTCCCAATTTGGACATTTTCACTTAGGGGTGTACTCACTTTTGTTGCCAGAGGTTTAGACATTAATAGCTGTGTGTTGAGTTATTTTGAGGGGACAGCAAATTTACACTGTTACACAAGCTGTACACTCACTACTTTACATTGTAGCAACGTGTCATTTCTTCAGTGTTGTCACATGAAAAGATATAATCAAATATTTACAAAAATGTGAGGAGTGTACTCACTTTTGTGAGATACTGTATGTATGTATATTTGTGTGTGTGTGTGTGTGTGTGTGTGTGTGTGTGTGTAATTTTTAGTGACAGATCCACACAGGACTTTACACATACATACACATTACCCATATTTAACCCTCTACTCCATGAATTATTACTTAGGCATAAAAATTGGATTTTTGTTACTTGAAATAGTTCAAGTAATGAAAATATATATATGTAAAAAATTGGAAAGCATTCTTAGGGGTGGTAACTGGTAAATTGTTGCTGTATGGCAACATTGTGCAATGGTGGAAACTATCATATAATCAAAAATAATGCAAAATGTAAAATTGGAGATAAATGAATATATTGTTGCCATGCAGTAAAGGGTTAAAGCCATATTCAGACTTGTACTAACGAGGTGATTATGTTTTTTTTTTTTTTGTTTGTTTTTTTTTTTTTGTTGTTTTTTTTTTTTTTGGATGGCCCATTCAGCTTATTGAAATGACATGCACACAGTTTACAACACAGAGGTTGCCAGGTTTTACTAAAGTAAAGCTCTCTGGGTAGGAGTTTACTTTACCATCCCCTTTAAGACTGATAAAACAGATTGCATTTTATGGATAAGGTAATTGCAGTATGGTATAGCGTAATCGCGAGACAGATTAAAAGAGTAAACGTACGCTTATACAGTGAAACGAAGGCAATGGAACAAAAATTCATAGCCGGATGTTTCTAGAACCTTGTGCTTTCCAAAAGCCTGTGTAAAAAATTCAGGCTTATACGTTGTTAGAGAACTTGCTCTGTCTTGCTTTTGTCTCTGCAGCTCCCAGGGAGCTTACATCATTTATTATCTGCAAAGTAGTTCGTTCTTTTTTTTTTTTTCTTTTTTTTTTTGTGCTTTTTTCACACAATTAACTAGAAGTCTCACCACTGAGAACTCCACCAGTGAGACGCAAAACTGTTTACCTACGGCACTAGAAAGCATGAAGCTG